>NW_015439909.1:12311-13764 GCF_001577835.2 Coturnix japonica | reverse complement strand
TATGGGGGCATATTGGGGTTATGGGGGGATATGGGGGGATATTGGGGTTATAGGGACCCCAAAATGGGGGGGGACCCCAAATCCTCCCTGGGGGGGGGTCTGTTATTCCCTTAACCCTACAGCCACCCTATGTCACGCTGCTGCCTCCCTGCTGCTGGGCCTGACCCTATTGGAACAATGGGATCTCAGCGCCTTCAACCTCACACTCACACTCTGCAGGTGGGTTATGGGGTGGGAGACCCCATATGGACCCATGTAGACCCCATACAGACCCCATATAGACCCCATATAGACCCCATATAGACCCCATATAGACCCCATATAGACCCCATAGCCATACAGACCCCATACAGACCCCATATAGACCCCATATAGACCCCATATGGACCCATATAGATCCCATATGGACCCCATATAGACCCCATACAGACCCCATATAGACCCCATACAGACCCCATATGGACCCCATATGGACCCCATATGGACCCCATAGCCATACAGACCCCATACAGACCCCATACAGACCCCATATGGACCCATATAGACCCCATATAGACCCCATATAGACCCCATAGCCATACAGACCCCATACAGACCCCATACAGACCCCATATGGACTCATATAGACCCCATATGGACCCCTATAGATCCATATGGACCCCATATAGACCCCATATAGACCCCATATAGACCTCATAGCCATACAGACCCCATATAGACCCCATATGGACCCCTATAGATCCATATGGACCCCATATAGACCCCATATGGACCCCTATAGATCCATATGGACCCCATGTAAAACCATATCGCCCCATATAGCCCCATAGGGACCCCTGTAGTCCCCAGTTGGCCCCATATAGCCCCATATGGACCCCATATAGACCCCATATAAACCCATATGGACCACCATAAGACCCCATATAAACCCCATAGGACCCAATATAAGTCCCATAGGACCCCCATAAGACCCCATATAACCCCATAGGACCCTCATAAGACCCCATAAGACCCCATATAACCCCATAGGACCCCCATAAGACCCCATATAAACCCCATAGGACCCCCATAAGACCCCATATAACCCCATAAGACCCCATATAACCCCATAGGACCCCCGTAGGACCCCATATAAACCCCATAGGACCCCATATAACCCCATAAGACCCCATAAGACCCCATATAACCCCATATAACCACATAAGACCCCATATAACCCCATAGGACCCCCATAAGACCCCATATAAGCCCCATAGGACCCCATATAACCCCATATAAACCCCATATAACCCCATATAAACCCCATATAAACCCCATATAACCCCATATAACCGCATATAACCCCATATAACCCCATATAACATCCCATATAACATCCCATATAACCCCATATAACCCCATATAACCCCATATAACCCCATATAACCCCATATACCCCCATATAACCCCATAT
>NW_015439909.1:9611-12091 GCF_001577835.2 Coturnix japonica | reverse complement strand
ATAACCCCATATAACCCCATATAACCCCACATATCCCATATAACCCCATATATCCCATATAACCCCATATAACATCCCATATAACATCCCATATAACCCCATATAACCCCATATAACCCCATATAACCCCATATAACCCCATATAAACCCCATATAACCCCATATAACCCCATATACCCCATATAACCCCATATGACCCCATATAAACCCCATAAGACCCCATATAAACCCCATATAACCCCATAAGACCCCATATAACCCCATATAACCCCATATAACCCCATATAACCCCATATAACCCCATAAGACTCCATATAACCCCATATAACCCCATATAACCCCATATAACCCCATATAAACCCCATAGGACCCCCATAAGACCCCATATAACCCCATAGCCCCCCATATTAACCCCTATTTACCCCCCCAACAGCGTCCCCCCCGCAGCCACTGAGCTGCTGCTGCTTGCCGTCACATTGGGCCGGAAGAGGAGGTTGCTTTGATATCAATGGGGGGCTTAAATTAATGGGGGGGGGGGCTTTTATTGAGGGAGGGGCTTCGTTTTGTACGGGGGGGTCGATTTTGGGGTAAAAATTGGTGGTTTTGGGGGTGGAAAAGCCATAAATCCCCTCCCCCCCCCCCCCCCATATTTGTATTCATTGATAATAAAGTAAGCCTGAAGCTCCGCCTCTTATGCAAATTAATCTCGGAGCAGCCAATGAGCGCTCAGATCCTTCTATATCCCCGCCTAATATGCAAATGAGGCTCTTGCCGCGGGAAGTGTGGAGCTGCGACCCTTATGCAAATGAAGCTTGGAGTAGCCAATGAGCGCTGTGAGCCTTCTCAACATGCAAATGAGGCTCTTAGCGTGGGGCGTGCGCTCGCTTCTCGGCTTTTATGCAAATGAGCGGCGCGGTGCACTGTGGGAGCGCATTTTAGGGTAAAAAAGCGTATTTTCCGCACAACACAGCGCTCAATACGGGATAAACTAAGGTCACCGATACTACGGATGCTGCCATTGTTCGAATGGGAGCAAGAACGGCTTCGGGTTTAATCACCGTGTCTTATATAGGTGTAGATTAGCGCTGGGAGCGGGGTTTGGCCGCCATGTTGGTATCGTCAGTGCGGTACATCCTGACCTGCCCCCGCAGTGCGGGCAGTGCGTGATGATTGGAGCGTCATGATCACGTGATTACACAACCACGTGACGCGGGCCGGCAACACCCGCGGGCACCTCTCTGATGACGTCACGCTGCGGGGGCAGACCGGATGTGGGGGGGTTACTTCCGGGTTGTAAGTACGCACTCGCTTCTGATTGGTTACCCGTAGGTCCCGCCTTTTCTTGGCGTGTTCTTGTTTCTTATTGGCTGACTGCGTTTTTGAATGTGGCCTCTGATTGGTTGAATGCAATGTCACTAAAAGCAGTGATGATACGTTACTTATAGCGCCTAGATCCCGCCCCGGAAGTCATCAACCAGCCAATGAGAAACGGCTCCTAACGGATGTCAGCCACCGGAAGTAGCCCTGAGATCATGTCGGCAGCCAATCAGCACAAACCCGGAAGTCGTGTGGCCAGCCAATCAGACTGCGCGGCTCGCAATAAGCCCCACCCACCTTTTGCCCGGAAGTCGTGTAGCCAGCCAATCAGAAACGAGCGAGGGAGCCTTGAAAGTGGGCGGATCCCAGCTCGGCGTTAACCAATGAGAGGCCGCAGAGCGTTGGGTTTCAGCCAATGGGAGCGAGGGAGGAGGATTTGAAGCGGAGCCGCGGAGCTGAACGGGTCGGAGCGGCGGGTAAAGGGGGGGGGGGCGTTATATAGGGGCTATATGGGGTTATATGGGGTTATATGGGTTCTATAGGGGTTATATTGGGTTATATGGGGCTTATATGGGTCCTATAGGGTTATATGGGGCTTATATGGGGTTCTATGGGGTTATATGGGGTCGTATGGGGCTTATATGGGGTTATATGGGGTCCTATGGGGGTCCTATAGGGTTTATATGGGTCCTATGGGGGCTCTATAGGGGTCCTATGGTGTCCTATAGGGTCCTATGGGGCTTATATGGGTCCTATGGGGGTCCTATAGGGGTTATATGGGGTCCTATGGGGGTCCTATAGGGGTTATATGGGGTTTATAGGGGTCCTATAGGGGTATATGGGGTTTATAGGGGTCCTATGGGGGTCCTATAGGGGTTATATGGGGTCCTATGGGGGTCCTATAGGGTTATATGGGGTTTATATGGGGTTATATGGGGTCCTATGGGGGTTATATGGGGTCTTATGGGGTTTATATGGGTTCTATGGGGGTTCTATAGGGTCTACATGGGTCCTATGGGGTTTATATGGGTTCTATGGGGTTCTATAGGGTTTATATGGGGACCTATGGGGCTTATATGGTTCCTATGGTGTCCTATAGGGTTCTATGGGGGTCCTATGGGGCTTATATGGGGTTATATGGGGTCCTATAGGGTTATATGGGG
>NW_015439909.1:7419-8410 GCF_001577835.2 Coturnix japonica | reverse complement strand
TTATATGGGGTTATATGGGGTCCTATGGGGCTTATATGGGGTTATATGGGGGCCCTATAGGGGTTATATGGGGTACTATAGGGGTCCTATAGGGTTATATGGGGTCCTATAGGGCTTATATGGGTCCTATGGGGGTCCTATAGGGGTTCTATGGGGTTTATATGGGGTCCTATGGGGGTCTTATGGGGTCTAATGGAGGTCCTATAGGGTTATATGGGTCCTATGGGGTTTATATGGGTCTTATGGGGTCTTATAGGGGTCCTATAGGATCCTATGGTGCTTATATGGGGTCCTATGGGGGTCCTATGGGGCTTATGGGGTCCTATAGGGGTCTTACGGGGGTTCTATCGGTCTTCTATGGGTTCTTATGGGGTCCTATAGGGGTTTTATGGGGTCTTCTGGGGGTCCTATGGGGTTATATGGGGTCTTATGGGGATCCTATGGGGCTTATATGGGTCTTATGGGGTCCTATAGGGGTTTTATGGGGTCTTCTGGGGGTCCTATGGGGCTTATAGGGGTCTTATGGGAGTCCTATGGGATTTATATGGGGTCCTATGGGGTTTATATGGGGTCTTATGGGGATCCTATGGGGCTTATATGGGGTCTTATGGGGATCCTATGGGGCTTATAGGGGTCTTATGGGGGTCCTATGGGATTTATATGGGGTCCTACGGGGTCCTATGGGGTTTATATGGGGTCTTATGGGGGTCCTATAGGGTTTCTATGGGTCCTATTGGGACCCATAGGGTTTCTATGGGTTCTATGGGGTTTATATGGGTCCTATGGGGGTCCTATGGGGTTTATATGTGGTCTTATGGGGCTTCTATGGGGTTTATATGGGTCCTATAGGGTCCTATGGGGCTTTTATGGGTCCTATGGGGTTTATATGGGGTCTTATGGGGGTCCTATAGGGCTTATGGGGTTCTATGGGGGTCTTACGGGGTTTATATGGGCCCTATGGGGGTCCTATAGGGGTTCTATGGGGTCCTAT
>NW_015439909.1:5839-6903 GCF_001577835.2 Coturnix japonica | reverse complement strand
TATGGGGGGGTGGGGGTGCTTATAGGATACAATAAAACATTGGGGTCCATTCTTTGCCCCCCCCCATTTAGGATGTCCTACAAAGAGAACATCAACCCTACATTGTACGCCCTAAAGGTAACAACCCCCCCCCATTAAAATCCCCTATAGAACAGACCCCATACAATCCCCTATAGGGGGGGCTATTCCCCCCCATTGACTTTAATGGCCCCCATAAGACCCCATATAAACCCCATAGGACCCCATATAAACCCCATAGGACCCCCATAAGACCCCATATAAACCCCATAGGACCCCCTTAAGACCCCATATAACCCCATAGGACCCCCATAAGACCCCATATAAACCTCATATGACCCCCATAAGACCCCATATAACCCCATAAGACCCCATATAAACCCCATAGGACCCCCATAAGACCCCATATAAACCCCATAGGACCCCCATAAGACCCCATATAACCCCATAGGACCCCCATAAGACCCCATATAAACCCCATAGGACCCCCATAAGATCCCATATAAACCCCATAGGACCCCATATAAACCCCATAGGACCCCCATAAGACCCCATATAAACCCCATAGGACCCCCATAAGACCCCATACAATCCCCTATAGGGGGTCTATTCCCCCCCCATTGACTTTAATGGCCTCCCATCCCCTATAGAACAGACCCCATACAATCCCCTATAGGGGGTCTATTCCCTCCCATTGACTTTAATGGCCTCCCATCCCCTATAGAACAGACCCCATACAATCCCCTATAGGGGGTCTATTCCCCCCCATTGACTTTAATGGCCCCCATAAGACCCCATATAACCCCATAGGACCCCCATAAGACCCCATATAACCCCATAGGACCCCCATAAGACCCCCATACAATCCCCTATAGGGGGTCTGTTCCCCCCCATTGACTTTAATGGCCTCCCATCCCCTATAGGGCGGAGCCCCCCATAGGGTTCCCTGTAAGGACCCCCCCCCACCCAGCACAGGGACCCCCTCGGATGCTCTGCTGCTACAAAGGGCTGCGGGACGGGTGCCCCCCCCCAAAGCAATGCCTGTG
>NW_015439909.1:4118-5814 GCF_001577835.2 Coturnix japonica | reverse complement strand
GGTGTCATTGGGACCCTATAAGGGGCACTGGGGTGTCATTGGGACCCTATAAGGGGCACTGGGGTGTCATTGGGACCCTATAAGGGGCACTGGGGGTCCCCAGAGCCATATGGGGACCCCATAAGGGGCACTGGGGACCCCATAAGGGGCATTGGGGACCCCCTGAGCCATATGGGGACCCCATAAGGGGTACTGGGGTATCATGGTGACCCCATAAGGGACACTGGGGACCCCCTGAGCCATATGGGGACACCATTGGAACCCCATAAAGGGCACTGGGGTGTCATGGGGACCCCATAAGGGGCATTGGGATCCCCCTGAGCCATATGGGGACACCATGGGGACCCCATAAGGGACACTGGGGACCCCATAGGGGGCACTGGGGTGTCATGGGACCCCATAAGGGGCACTGGGGACCCCCTGAGCCATATGAGGACCCCATGGGGACCCCATAAGGGGCACTGGGGTGTCATGGGGACCCCATAAGGGGCACTGGGGACCCTCTGAGCCATATGGGGACCCCATTGGGACCCCATAAGGGGCACTGGGGACCCCATAAGGGGCATTGGGATCCCCCTGATCCATATGAGGACACCATTGGGACCCCATAAGAGGCACTGGGGACCCCATAAGTGGCACTGGGGTCCCCTGAGCCATATGGGGACACCATTGGGACCCCATAAGGGGCACTGGGGTGTCATGGGGACCCCATAAGGGACACTGGGGACCCCATAAAGGGCACTGGGGTATCATGGGGTCCCCATAAGGGGCACTGGGGACCCCATAAGTGGCACTGGGGGTCCTCAGAGCCATATAGGTCCCCTATGGGGTCTTGTTCATGCCCCATAGACCTTATTATGGATGTGACCCTATAGGAAGACGTTCAGCATCGAGGACTTTGAGGTGGGAACCCCCTGAGCCATATAGGGACCCTATAAGGGGCACTGTGGTGTCATGGGGACCCCATAAGGGGCACTGGGGACCCTCTGAGCCATATGGGGACACCATTGGGACCCTATAGGGGGCACTGGGGTGTCATGGGACCCCATAAGGGACACTGGGGACCCCATAAGGGGCATTGGGGACCCTCTGAGCCATATGGGGACCCCATAAAGACCCCATAGGAGGCACTGGGGACCCCCTGAGCCATATGGGGACACCATTGGGGACCCCATAAGGGGCATTGGGGACCCCCTGAGCCATATGGGGACACCTACAGGACCCTATAGGGTGTCATGGGGACCCCCTGAGCCATATAGGGACCCCATAAGGGGCACTGGGGACCCTCTGAGCCATATGGGGACCCCATAAAGACCCCATAAGGGACACTGGGGACCCCATAAGTGGCACTGGGGGTCCTCAGAGCCATATGGGTCCCCTATGGGGTCTTGTTCATGCCCCATAGACCTTATTATGGATGTGACCCTATAGGAAGACGTTCAGCATCGAGGACTTCGAGGTGGGGCGGCCTTTGGGGAAGGGGAAGTTTGGGAACGTTTACCTGGCCAGGGAGAGGACGTCGCGTTTCGTGGTGGCCCTAAAAGTGCTTTTCAAATCCCAAATCGAGAAGGAGGGGGTGGAGCATCAGCTGAGGAGGGAGATCGAGATCCAGGCGCATCTACGGTCAGTATAGGGGATATATGGGGGATATAGGGGGGTATAGGGGATATATGGGGTCCTTTGGGGGATATAGGGG
>NW_015439909.1:0-1872 GCF_001577835.2 Coturnix japonica | reverse complement strand
TATAGGGGATATATGGGGTCCTTTGGGGAGGTATAGGGGCTATATGGGGTCCTTTGGGGGGGTGTAGGGGCTATATGGGGTCCTTTGGGGGATAGAGGGGGTATATGGGGTCCTTTGGGGGATATAGGGGGTATTTAGGGTCAATGGGGGATCCTAGAGGGTATGAGGGGGGTATAGGGGCGGTATAGTGTCTATTTTTGGGTCTTATAGCGTTAATTTTGGGTCCTTACACTGTTATTTTTGGTGCCCCCCCCCCAGTCACCCCAACGTTCTCCGTCTGTACAACTACTTCCACGACCGCAAACGAGTTTATCTCATCCTGGAGTACGCGCCAAGGGGGGAGCTCTACAAGGAGCTGCAGCGCTGCCGGCGCCTGGACGAGCCCCGCAGCGCCACGGTGAGACCCATAGCGACCCCATAGGGACCCCATATCACCCCATAGGGACCCATAGTCCATCTGACCCCATAGGGACCCATACGGACCCCATAAGGACCCCATAGTCCATCTGACCCCATAGGGACCCATAGGGACCCCATAGGGACCCCATAGTCCATCTGACCCCATAAGGACCCCATAAGGACCCCATAGTCCATCTGTCCCCATAGGGACCCCATAGGGACAGATAGAGACCCCATAGGGACCCCATAGGGACCCCATAGCCTCATCCACATGGGGAGCTCTACAAGGAGCTGCAGCGCTGCCGGCGCCTGGACGAGCCCCGCAGCGCCACGGTGAGACCCATAGAGACACATAGGGACCCCATAAGGACCCATAGAGACCCCATAGGGACCCCATAGCCCATAGGGACCCCATAGGGACCCCATATCACCCCATAGGGACCCATAGGGACCCCATATCACCCCATAGGGACACATAGGGACCCCATAGGGACCCCATAGCCCATCTGACCCCATAGGGACCCCATAAGGACCCCATAGTCCATCTGACCCCATAAGGACCCCATAAGGACCCCATAGTCCATCTGACCCCATAAGGACCCCATAGGGACCCCCATAAGGCCCATCTAACCCCATATCCCCCCATATCCCCTATATAACCCCATACCCCCCATATAATCCCATATAACCCCATACCCCCCTATATAACCCCCTATCCCCTGTGCAGCTGATGGAGGAGCTGGCGGACGCGCTGCTGTACTGTCACGCCAAGAAGGTGATTCACCGCGACATCAAACCCGAGAACCTGCTGCTGGGCCTCAAGGGGGAGCTCAAGATCGCGGACTTCGGCTGGTCCGTGCATGCACCCTCACTCAGGTAATGGGGGCAGAGGACCCCATAGGGCCCCATGGGGTCCCATAGGGTCCCATAAGATCCCATATATGGGACATGACCCCATATATGGGACATGACCCCATCCATGCCACCAACCCCATGTTATGACCCTTATGGGGGTCCTGGCCCTTTAAGATGGGGGGGAAGGCTGACCAGAGACCCCATAGGACCCCATAGGGCCCCATAGGGTCCCATAAGATCCCATATATGGGACATGACCCCCTATATGGGACATGGCCCCTCACTCAGGTAGTGGGGGCAGAGGACCCCATAGGACCCCATAGGGTCCCATATATAGGACATGCCCCCTCCCTCAGGTAATGGGGGGGCTGACCATGGACCCCATAAGACCCCATATATGGGACCCCCAAACCCATATTGGACCCCACTGAGTCCTCCCCATCCAACACAGGCCTCAATAAGGGGATATGGGGGGGGGTCTCCCAAATACCCCCATGTTTCTTAACCCCCCCCCCCACATAACCCCCCATGTTATGGATGGAGGCTGACCAGGGACCCCATAGGACCCCATAAGACCCCATATATGGGACCCCCAAGCCCATATTGGACCCCATAAGA
>NW_015439908.1:90109-92252 GCF_001577835.2 Coturnix japonica | reverse complement strand
GGGGGTCCCTATGGGGTCTCTAGTGTCCTATGGGGGGTTTTCTCCCCCCTATTTGGGGTGGGGGGGGGGTTCCTCTAATGGGGTCCTCTATGGGGTATAGGGTCTCTATGGGTCTCTATGAGGTTGGGGTTATAGGGTCTTATGGAGTTCTGATGGGTTATAGGGTCCCCTATGGGTTATAGGGTCTCTATGTGGTCTCTATGGGGTCCTCTATGGATTTAATGGGGTTATATGGGTTTCTTGGGGTCTCTTTGGGGTTTAGGGTCTCTATGGGGTCTCTTGGGGTCCTATGGGTTCATCGGGTCTCTATGGGGTCTCTATAGGGTTATATGGGTCTCTATGGGGTTTAGGGTCCTATGGGGTTATGGTGGGTCACATATGGGGTTTATGGGGTTCTAGGTCTCTATGGGTCTATATGGGGTTTAGGGCTCTATGGGTTATAGGGTCTCTATGGGTCTCTAGTGGTTATTAGGGTCGTCTATGGGGTTATGGGGTCTCTATGGGGTCTCTATGGGGTTAATAGCGGTTCTTCTATGGGGTTATAGGTCTCTATGGGGTGTATAAGGGTCTCTATGGGTCCGCTATGGGTTATAGGATCCTCTATGGGTTCTTATGGCTGTCTCGTATGTGTCATATGGGTCTCTAGTGGGGTTATAGGGTCCGCTAATGGGGTTATAGGGTCCATGGGGTTGATAGGGTCTCTATGGGTCTCTACATGGGTCCTCTATACGGGTCCCTAATGGGTCTCTATGGGGTCTCTATGGGTCTCTATGGGGTCCTCTATGGGTCCCCTATGGGTCTCTATGGGTTCTATTGGAGGTTTTATAGGGTCTCTATGTGGGTCTCTATGTGTCTCTATGGGTCTCTAATTGGGTCTCTATGGTGTCTCTATGGGGGTCTCTATGGGCTCTATGGGGTTCTCTATGGGGTTATAGGGTCTCTATGGGGTTATAGGGTCTCTATGGGTCTCTATGGGGTTATAGGGTCTCTATGGGTCTCTATGGGGTTATAGGGTCTCTATGGGTCCCTATGGGTCTCTTTGGGTCTCTATGGGGTTATAGGGTCTCTATGTTTGTCTATGGGGTCGCTATGGGGTCTGTGCCCCATAGAGCGTTGTGGGTGTCGCTGGCGGGGCCACGCGTGCGGCCGTTGCTGCCCATCAGGCCATAAAGGACAACGCGGCCGAGGTGGCGGCCAAGGACGGGAGCCAGGTAATAGGATTTAATGGGGTTATATGGGATTTAATGGGGTTATATGGGATTTAATGGGATTTAATGGGGTTATATGGGGTTATATGGGATTTTATGGGGTTATATGGGATTTAATGGGGTTTAATGGGGTTATATGGGATTTAATGGGGTTTAATGGGGTTATATGGGATTTAATGGGGTTCAATGGGGTTTAATGGGATATAATGGGGTGTAATGGGGTTTAATGGGGTGTAATGGGGTTATATGGGATTTAATGGGGTATAATGGGGTTTAATGGGGTTTAATGGGATTTAATGGGGTGTAATGGGGTTTTAATGGGTTTTAATGGGGTTTAATGGGGTTATATGGGATTTAATGGGGTTTAATGGGGTTATATGGGATTTAATGGGGTGTAATGGGGTTTAATGGGGTTTAATGGGATTTAATGGGGTTTAATGGGGTGTAATGGGATTTAATGGGGTTTAATGGGGTTATATGGGATTTAATGGGATATAATGGGGTTTAATGGGGTGTAATGGGGTTTAATGGGGTGTAATGGGGTTTAATGGGGTTTAATGGGGTTTAATGGGGTTATATGGGATTTAATGGGGTTATATGGGATTTAATGGGTTGTAATGGGGTTACATGGGATTTAATGGGGTTTAATGGGGTTTAATGGGGTTTAATGGGATTTAATGGGATTTAATGGGGTTTAATGGGGTTATATGGGATTTAATGGGATTTAATGGGGTGTAATGGGGTTTAATGGGGTTTAATGGGGTTTAATGGGATATAATGGGGTTTTATGGGATTTAATGGGATTTAATGGGGTTTAATGGGATTTAATGGGATTTAATGGGATTTAATGGGGTTATATGGGATTTAATGGGGTTATATGGGGTTTAATGGGGTTATATGGGGTTTAATGGGGTTATATGGGATTTAATGGGGTT
>NW_015439908.1:80810-84492 GCF_001577835.2 Coturnix japonica | reverse complement strand
TATGGGGTGATATGGGGTATCTATGGGGCGGATTAGGGGTCCTGAGATGGTTTGGGGTCGCTATGGGGTGATATGGGGTATCTATGGGGTGATATGGGGGGTCTATGGGGTGATATGGGGGGTCTATGGGGTGATATGGGGTGTCTATGGGGTGATATGGGGTATCTATGGGGTGATATGGGGGATCTATGGGGTGATATGGGGTGTCTATGGGGTGATATGGGGGATCTATGGGGTGATATGGGGGATCTATGGGGTGATATGAGGTGTCTATGGGGTGATATGGGGGATCTATGGGGTGATATGGGGTGTCTATGGGGTGATATGGGGTATCTATGGGGCAATATGGGGTCGCTATGGGGTGATATGGGGTGATATGTGGGGGTTTGGGGTCAATATGGGGTGGGTTTGGGGTCGCTATGGGGTGGATTAAGGGTCCTGAGATGGTTTGGTGTCGCTATGGGGTGATATGGGGTGGGTTGGGGTCGCTATGGGGCCATTTGGGGTTTCTATGGGGTCATTATGGGGTGATTTGGGGTCGCTATGGGGCGATTTGGGGTCTCTATGGGTCCCTATGGGTCTTTATGGTGTCTCTATGGGGTTATAGGGTCCCTATGGGGTCTCTATCGGATCTCTATGGGGTCCCTATGTGGTTATAGGGTCTCTATGGGTCTCTATGGGGTCTCTATGGGGTTATAGGGTCTCTATGGGGTTATAGGGTCTCTATGGGGTTATAGGGTCTCTATGTGTCCCTATGGGTCTCTATGGGGTCTCTATGGGGTTATAGGGTCCCTATGGTTCTCTATGGGGTCCCTATGGGGTTATAGGGTCTCTATGGTGTTATAGGGTCTCTATGGGGTTATAGGGTCTCTATGGGGTCTCTATGGGTCTCTATGGGGTTATAGGGTCTCTATGGGGTCTCTATGGGGTTATAGGGTCTCTATGGGGTTATAGGGTCTCTATGGGGTCCCTATGGGTCTCTATGGGTCTTTATGGTGTCTCTATGGGGTTATAGGGTCTCTATGGGGTTATAGGGTCCCTATGGGGTCTCTATGGGGTTATAGGGTCTCTATGGGGTCTCTATGGGGTCCCTATGGGTCTCTATGGGTCTTTATGGTGTCTCTATGGGGTTATAGGGTCTCTATGGGGTTATAGGGTCCCTATGGGGTTATAGGGTCTCTATGGGGTCTCTATGGTCTCTATGGGTCTTTATGGGGTCTCTATGGGGTTATAGGGTCTCTATGGGGTTATAGGGTCTCTATGGGGTTATAGGGTCCCTATATGTCCCTATGGGGTCTGTATGGGGTTATAGGGTCTCTATGGGGTCTGTATGGGGTTATAGGGTCCCTATGGGGTCTCTATGGGGTTATAGGGTCTCTATGGGGTTATAGGGTCCCTATGGGTCTCTATGGGTCTTTATGGGGTCCCTATGGGGTTATGGGGTCCCTATGGGGTTATAGGGTCTGTATGGGTCTCTATGGGGTTATAGGGTCCCTATATGTCCCTATGGGGTCCCTATGGGGTTATAGGGTCCCTATATGTCTCTATGGGGTCTCTATGGGGTTATAGGGTCCCTATGGGGTCCCTATGGGGTTATAGGGTCTCTATGGGTCCCTATGGGGTCTCTATGGGTCCCTATGTGTCTCTCCCACCCCACAGCTCCCGGTTCGGTCCCATGGGCGACGTTGGCTGAAGTTTCCCATATATGGAAGAAGCTGGAACCCGCCTTCATTCAAGGTCCGCCCCCCATTGTGACGTCATCAAACCCCCATTGTGACGTCATCAAAGCCCCCATTGTGACGTCACAGCCCCCCCCATTGTGACGTCACAAACCCCGCCCCCCCAGGTTTGGAAGCAGCCGGTTGGTCGATGCGGAGCCATCAATTAGGAACCGACCAATGGCGGCTCGAGTGGGCGGAGCCTCCGTCGTGAGGCCACGCCCCCTTCATTTGCATAAGGCTTGCCCTCATTTGCATGCATAATGAGCCCCCCATCCTCCATTGGGCCCATAAAGTGCCATAAAAATGAGTGGAAAAGCCACTTTTTGGGCAATTTAAGGCCAAAAAACGCCATTTTTATTCTATTTCTAATTCAAGGGTGGGTTTGATGCTTTAATCAAAGGGATTTTGGGGGGAAAAATGGGGATTTGGGGCAAAAATGGGGATTTTTGTGTTAAAAATGGGGATTTTGGGGCAAAATTGGGGATTTTGGGGCAAAAATGGGGATTTGGGGGCAAAAATGGGGATTTTGGGGGCAAAAATGGGGATTTTGGGGGTAAAAATGGGGATTTTTGATGTAAAAAGGGGATTTTGGGAAGGAAATGGGGATTTTGGGGGTAAAAATGGTGATTTTGGGGGAAAAAATAGGGATTTTGGGGGGTAAAAATGGGGATTTCTGTGGCAAATAAGGGATTTTGGGGTAAAAATGGGGAATTTTGGGGACAAAAAAGGGATTTTGAGATAAAAATGTGGATTTTGGGGGCAAAAATGGGAATTTTGGGGTAAAAATGGGTATTCTTGGTGTAAAAATGGGGATTTGGGGGGCAAAAATAGTGATTTTGGGGGTAAAAATGGTGATTTTGGGGCAAAAATTGGGATTTTGGGGGTAAAAATGAAGATTTTTGGTGTAAAAATGGGGATTTGGGTGGTAAAAATGGGGATTTTGGGGCAAAATTGGGGGTTTTGAGGCTAAAAATGGGGATTTTGGGGGAAAAAATGGGGATTGGGGGTAAAAATGGGGATTTTTGGGATAAAAATGGGGATTATGGGTAAAAATGGTGATTATGGGGTAAAAATGGACATTTTTGGTGTAAAAATGGGGATTTTGGGGGGATAACGGTGATTTTTGGATAAAAATGGGGATTTTGGTGTAAAAATGGGGATTTTGGGAAGGAAATTGTGATTTTGGGGGTAAAAATGGGGGTTTTGGGTGTAAAAATGCTGATTTTGCCTAGAAATTAATGATTTTTTGGCTTAAAACGTTGAAATTTTGGGTCATTTCCCCCCATTTTATTCCATTTAACATCCACATTTTCCCCCTGAGCCCTTTCAGGCCATTTTGGGTCCAATTTTGGGTGAAATTCGAGGGATTTCAGGCAAAATACCCCCATAAAAAGATGGCGACGGCCATCATGATGATGGCGTTAATATTCACCACCCGCGCCCATATATGGGCATCAGGGGGCGGGGCCTCATCAAGCCCCGCCCCCTGGCTCTGAGGCCCCGCCCCCTCGGTGTGAAGCTCCGCCCCCTCCCTCCTTAGCTCCGCTCCTATTGGTCGAGGCTCCGTCCCTTGGGTCCTTAGCTCTGTTCCTATTGGTTGTTGCTCCGTTCCTATTGGTTGCTGCTCCGTTCCTATTGGTTGAGGCTCCGCCCCCTGGGTGCTGGGCTTCACTTGGACCTCTGGGGAGGAACAGCCCCATAGAGACCCATAGGGACCCATAGAGACCCCATAGAGACCCCATAGAGACCCATAGGGACCCATAGAGACCCCATAGGGACCCCATAGGGACCCATAGAGACCCCATAGAGTCCCATAGGGGCACATAGGGACCCATAGAGACCCATAGGGACCCATAGCGACCCATAGAGACCCCATAGGGACCCATAGGGACCCATAGAGACCCATAGAGACCCATAGAGACCCCATAGAGACCCATAGAGCCCCATTGAGACCCCATTGT
>NW_015439908.1:72805-78662 GCF_001577835.2 Coturnix japonica | reverse complement strand
TGGCGGCGGTTCCGTCCCCATGGCGAACTCCGGGATCATCCGGGCCAGGCCCAGAGACAGACCGGACACTAGGCCCCAAAAAGCGCCCTACAACGGCAGCCATGATGTTAACGGTACATCCGGGTATCGCGGCGGCCATTTTGGGTGGGGGTGTTACATCCGGGTATCGTAGCCGCCATTTTGGATTGGGGGGGGGGTGTTACATCCGGGTATCGTAGCCGCCGTTTTGGGGGGTGAGTGAGATGGCGGTCACGTGGTATGTAGTAGTGACGCCTGACTGGCGGCCATTTTTTGGGGGGGGGTTTACATAGGACCCCATAGAGACCCATAGGGACTCATAGAGACCCATAGAGTCCCATAGAAACCCCCATAGAGACCCATAGGCCCCCAATGCTGCCCCATAGAGACCCATAGACCCCATAGGCCCCCCATGGTGCCCCATAGAGACCCATAGGCCCCCCATGGTGCCCCATAGAGACCCATAGGCCCCCCATGCTGCCCCATAGAGACCCATAGGCCCCCCATGCTGCCCCATAGAGACCCATAGGCCCCCCATGCTGCCCCATAGGGACCCCATATAAACCCCATAGACCCCATAGGCCCCCATGCTGCCCCATAAAGACCCCATAGGCCCCCCATGCTGCCTCATAGAGACCTATAGACCCCATAGGCCCCCCATGCTGCCCAATAGAGACCCATAGACCCCATAGGCCCCCCATGCTGCCCCATAGGGACCCATAGAGACCCATAGCCCCCCCATGCTGCCCCATAGAGACCCATAGACCCCATAGGCCCCCCATGCTGCCCTATAGGGACCCGATAGAGAACCATAGCCCCCCCATGGTGCCCCATAGAGACCCATAGCCCCCCCATGCATCCCCATAGAGACCTATAGATCCCATAGGCCCCCCATGCTGCCCCATAGGGACCCCATAGAGACCCATAGGCCCCCCATGCTGCCCCATAGAGACCCATAGACCCCATAGCCCCCCTATGGTGCCCCATAGACTCACGGGCTCGTTGACCCTGGGCACGAAGACGGCGAGGAAGAAGAGGGCGGCGATGGGGGGCGTGAGGAAACTGCCCACGGCCTGGATGTAATCGAACAGCCGCCCCCCCTGAGCCCCACGGACTATGGGGAGCCAGGCCAGGCTGACCCCCACCAGGAACAGCATGAACAGCCTGTGGGGCGGGAGAAAGGGGGGGTCAGGGCTATGGGGCAGGACTGAATGGGGGGCAGGTCATTGTATGGAGTTCTATGGGGTCCCCCCATTGCCTACAATTGTAATGTCACCTCCTGACCACTAGGGGGCGCCATTATATGGGGTTCTATGGGGTTATATAGAATTATATGGGGTTCTATGTTGTAATGTCACCTCCCCACCACCAGGGGGTGCCATTACATGGGGCTCTATGGGGTTATATAGCATTATATGGGTTTTAATGTTGTAATGTTACCTCCCCACCACCAGGGGGCGCTGTTCTATGGGTTCCTATGGGTTTCTATGTTGTAATGTCACCTCCCCACCACCAGGGGGCGCCATTATATGGGTTTCTATGGGTTTTTATGGGTTTCTATGGGTTCCTATGCTGTAATGTCAGCTCCCCACCATTTGGGGGCGCCATTATATGGGGTTCTATGGGGATCCATGGGTTTCTATGGGGTTCTATGGGTTTCTTTGTTGTAATGTCACCTCCCCACCATCAGGGGGCGCCATTACATGGGATTCAATGGGTTTCTATGTTGTAATGTCACCTCCCCACCACCAGGGGGCGCTGTTTTATGGGTTTCAATGGGTTTCTATGTTGTAATGTCACCTCCCCACCACCAGGGGGCGCTGTTCTATGGGTTTCAATTGGTTTCTATGTTGTAATGTCACCTCCCCACCACCAGGGGGCGCTGTTCTATGGGTTTCAATTGGTTTCTATGTTGTAATGTCACCTCCCCACCACCAGGGGGCGCTGTTTAATGGGTTTCAATGGGTTTCTATGTTGTAATGTCACCTCCCCACCACCAGGGGGCGCTGTTCTATGTGCTTCAATGGGTTTCTATGACTTTCTATGGGATTCAGTGTTGTAATGTCACCTCCCGGCCAGCAGGGGGCGCTGTTCTATGGGTTTCAATGGGTTTCAATGTGTTTCTATGGGTTGTAATGTCACCTCCCGGCCATTAGGAGGCGCCGTTGCGAGGCGTTGGGCCTCATCCTGCCATAGAGATCCAGGCTGAAGATGGCGCCGGCGCTGGCCAAGATGGAGGCGAGGGACGACATGAGGGCGGCCAGCACCACGGACAGCATCAGGCCGCGGAGACCTGAGTAAAGGTAATTTATGCTAATTTATGCTAATTTATGGTAATTAGGGCGCTCGGTAATGGGCCTCAGGGCTCATTAGAGACACGGGGGGGGGTAATTTGGGGGTTGGTTGGAGGTAAGTGGTGTTAATGAGCCACATAGAGAAACATAGAGACCAATAGGCCCCATAGAGAACAATAGACCCTATAGAAACCCCATAGAGACCCATAGGGACCCACAGACCCCATAGAGACCCATAGAGACCCCATAGAGACCAATAGACCCCATAGAGACCCATTGAGACCCCATAGAGACCAATAGACCCTATAGAGACCCCATAGAGACACATAGAAACCCCATAGAGACCCATAGGGACCCATAGAGACCTATAGGGACCCATAGAGACCCCATAGAGACCCATAGAGACCCATAGAAACCCCATAGAGACACACAGACCCCATAGAGACCCATAGAGACCCCATATAGACACACAGACCCCATAGAGACCCATAGGGACCCATAGAGACCCCATAGAGACCCATTGAGACCCATTGAGACCCCATAGCACCCCATAGAGACCCATAGAGACCCAGTATAGACCCCATAGAGACCCCATAGACCCCATAGCGCCCCATAGACCCTATAGAGACCCCATAGACCCCATAGCTCCATAGACCCTATAGAGACCCCATAGACACCCATAGACACCCCATAGAGACACATAGAACCCATAGAGACCCACAGACCCCATAGAGACCTATAGAACGTCATAGAGACCCCATAGAGACCCATAGACCCTATAGAGACCAATAGTGACCCATAGACCCCATAGAGACCCCATAGACCCCACAGAGCCCAATAGAGTCCTATAGAAACCAATAAACCCCATATAGACCCTATAGAGACCCCATAGACCCCATAAAGACCCCATAGACCCCATAGAGACCCCATAGACCCCATAGACCCTTTAAAGGCCCCGTACCGGGGGGCAGCAGCTCCACCACGAGTTTGGGGTACGCGACGTTGGAGCACCCGGCCGCGATCCCACAAGCGCGACGACACGAGGCTGCATCGGGGCAGGCAACCACCTCTATAGGGGATTATAGGGGATAATATAGGGTTATAGGGGGTTATAGGGGATTGTATGGGGTTATATGGGGTTATAGGGGATTATAGGGGGTTATAGGGGGTTATATGGGTGTTATTACATCCAGTGGCCACCAGGTGGCGCTGTGGAGTGATGGGCTCTATGGGTGTAGTTACATGCAGTGGCCACCAGGGGGCGCTGTGGGGTCTTATGGGGTCATATGGAGTTATATGGGGTTATATGGGGGTATATGGGGTTATATGGGTTATATGGGGTTATAGGGGATTGTATGGGGTTATAGGGGGTTATAGGGGATTGTATGGGGTTATGTGGGGTTATATGGGGTTATAGGGGATTATATGGGGATATATGGGGTTATATGGGGTTATATGGGGTTATAGGGGGTTATGTGGGGTTATATGGGGTTATATGGGGTTATATGGGGTTATAGGGGATTGTATGGGGTTATAGGGGGTTATATGGGTTCCTATGGGGTTATTTGGGATTATACGGGTTCTATGGGTTCCTATGGGGTTATATGGGATTCTATAGGGTTCTATAGGGTTTCTATAGGGTTTCTATAGGTTTAGGGTCCATACCGGGGTACAGCAGCCTGGCCGCCATCCCGGGCAGCACCATGAGGAACATGGGCAGCACCTTGAGGTACCCGCACAGCACACAGCCCCCACGGACGTGGGTCAGCGAGCGCCCCGACAGGCAGCGCTGCACGATCACCTGCACCCCATAATAAACCCATAGGGTCATATAGAACCCTATAGAGTCATATATAACCCCATAGAACCCCATAGAGTCATATAGAACCCCATAGAGTCATATATAACCCCATAGAGTCATATATAACCCCATAGAACCCCATATAACCCCATAGAATCCCATAGAATCCCATACAACCCCATAGATGCCATAGAATCCCATATAACCCCATAATCCCATATAACCCCAAAGAATCCCCCATAATCCCATAGAATCCCATGTAATCCCATAGAATCCCATATAACCCCATAGAATCCCATGTAATCCCATATAACCCCATATAACCCCATAGAATCCCATATAATCCCATATAACCCCATAGAACCCCATATAATCCCACCCGACAGGCAGCGCTGCACGATCACCTGATCCCATAATAAACCCATATAATACCATAGAACCCCATAGAATCCCATATAACCCCATAGAACCCCATAGGATCCCATAGAACCCCATAGAACCCCATAGAATCCCACCCGACAGGCAGCGCTGCA
This sequence comes from Coturnix japonica, assembly GCF_001577835.2. Taxonomy (NCBI): domain Eukaryota; kingdom Metazoa; phylum Chordata; class Aves; order Galliformes; family Phasianidae; genus Coturnix; species Coturnix japonica. Next base: position 74,016 of record NW_015439908.1, on the reverse strand, counting down.
CGATCACCTGCACCCATATAACCCCATAGAATCTCATATAATCCCATAGAACCCCATAGGATCCCATAGAATCCCACCCGACAGGCAGCGCTGCACGATCACCTGCACCCATAGAACCCCATATAATACCATAGAACCCCATAGAACCCCATATAACCCCATAGGGTCACATATAACCCCATAGAATCCCATATAACCCCATATAACCCCATATAACCCCATATAATCCCATAGAATCCCACCCGACAGGCAGCGCTGCACGATCACCTGCACCCATAGAACCCCATAGGGTCACATAGAACCCCATGGGGTCATATATAACCCCATAGAACCCCATAGAACCCCATAGAATCCCATAGGATCCCATATAACCCCATAGAATCCCATGTAATCCCATATAACCCCATATAACCCCATATAACCCCGTAGAATCCCATAGAACCCCATAGAACCCCATAGAATCCCACCCGACAGGCAGCGCTGCACGATCACCTGCACCCCATAACACAATATAACCCCATAGAACCCCATAGAATCCCATAGAGTCATATATAACCCCATAGAGTCATATATAACCCCATAGAGTCATATAGAACCCCATAGAACCCCATGGAATCCCACCCGACAGGCAGCGCTGCACGATCACCTGCACCTCATAATAATCCCATATAACCCCATAGAACCCCATATAACCCCATATAATCCCATATAACCCCATATAACCCCATACAATCCCATATAACCCCATATAACCCCATATATCCCATATAACCCCATATCCCCCCATATACCTCCATATAACCCCATATAACCCCATATACCCCCATATACCCCCATATAACCCCATATAACCCCATATATCCCATATAACCCCATATAACCCCATAGATCCCCATATAACCCCATATAACCCTATACAATCCCATATAACCCCATATAACCCCATATAACCCCATATATCCCCATATAACCCATATAACCCCATACAATCCCATATAACCCCATATATCCCCCATATATCCCCATATAACCCCATATATCCCATATAACCCCAAATAACCCCATAGACCCCATATAACCCCATAAGACCCCACAGCGCCCCCTGGTGGCCGCTGGATGTAACTACACCCATAGAGCCCATCACTCCACAGCGCCACCTGGTGGCCAAGGCATGTAACTACACCCATAGAACCCCATAGACCCCATATAAC
>NW_015439908.1:71916-72218 GCF_001577835.2 Coturnix japonica | reverse complement strand
ACCCCATATAACCCCATAAATCCCATATAACCCCATATAACCCCATATATCCCATATCCCCCCATACCTGGTCCGTACACCAGTACCATCCCGCAGTTGCCCCTAATCCCAGTAACATCCCTGGCCATGGCAGGTCGCCCCCTGGGGGTCGCAGCAGTTTTAGGGCCTGGTCCCTTATGGGGCAGCGACGGGTTGTGGGGGGCAGAGACAGCGGGAAGCGATGGAATAGGGCCGGGACCCCACCAACGGCCCTAAGAGCTGTGGGATATATGGGATATATGGGGTTATATGGGATATATGGG
>NW_015439908.1:68541-71275 GCF_001577835.2 Coturnix japonica | reverse complement strand
TATATGGGGTTATATGGCATATATGGGGTTATATGGGGGTATATGGGGTCTATGGGGTTCTATGGGTGTAGTTACACCCAGTGGCCACCAGGTGGCGCTGTGGAGTGATGGGCTCTATGGGTGTAGTTACATGCAGTGGCCACCAGGGGGCGCTGTGGGGTCTTATGGGGTTATATGGGGGTATATGGGATCTATGGGGTCTATGGGGTTCTGTGGGTGTAGTTACATGCCTTGGCCACCAGGTGGCGCTGTGGAGTCATGTGCTCTATGGGTGTAGTTACATGCAGTGGCCACCAGGGGGCGCTGTGGGGTCTTATGGGGTTATATGGGGTTATATGGGGGATATGGGGTTATATGGGATTATATGGGATTACATGGGATTATATGGGATTAGGGGGAATTATAGGGGATTATATGGGATTATGGGATTATATGGGATTAGGGGGGATTATAAGGGGTTATATGGAATTATATGGGATTATATGGGGTTATAGGGGGTTATATGGGATTCTATGGGATTATTATGGGATTCTATGGGGTACGCACCGTATCCCGCTAACACGGAGGCTCCCCCCACCATGACGGCGCTCTGCACCATGTCGGCGAACATCAGCGCCGTCATCCCCCCTGATATAGGGCCAGTATGGACCTATAGGGCCCCATACACCCTATAGGGCCCCATAGATCCCAATAGGGCCCCATTGATCCCAATAGGGCCCAATAGAACCCCATAGGGCCCTATAGATCCCAATAGGGCCCCATTGATCCCAATAGGGCCCCATAGACCCTATAGGGCCCCATAGACCCTATAGGGCCCCCATTGATCCCAATATGGCGTACATCAGTGCCATCATCCCCCCTGATATAGGGCCAACATGGACCTATAGGGCCCCATACACCCTATAGGGCCCCATAGACCCCAATAGGGCCCCATAGACCCTATAGGGCCCCATAGATCCCAATAAGGCCCCATAGATCCCAATATGGCCCCCATTGATCCCAATAGGGCCCCATAGACCCCAATAGGGCCCCATTGATCCCAATATGGCCCCCATTGATCCCAATATGGCCCCCATAGACCTTATATGGCCCAATAGACCCTATAGGGCCCCATAGAACCCAATAGGGCCCCATAGATCCCAATAGGGCCCCATAGATCCTATAGGGCCCCATAGATCCCAATAGGGCCCCATAGACCCTATAGGGCCCCATAGATCCCAATAGGGCCCCATAGACCCCAATAGGGCCCCATAGATCCCAATAGGGCCCCATGGACCCTATATGGCCCCATAGATCCCAATAGGGCCCCATAGATCCCAATATGGCCCCCATTGATCTCAATATGGCCCCATTGCCCCCAATATGGCCCCCATTGATCCCAATAGGACCCCATTGATCCCAATATGGCCCCATTGATCCCAATATGGCCCCATTGATCCCAATATGGCCCCCATTGATCTCAATATGGCCCCATTGCCCCCAATATGGCCCCATTACCCCCAATATGGCCCCCATTGATCCCAATATGGCCCCATTGATCCCAATATGGCCCCCATTGATCCCAATATGGCCCTATTGATCCCAATATGGCCCCATAGACCCCAATAGGGCCCCATAGACCCCAATAGGGCCCCATTGATCCCAATATGGCCCCATTGCCCCCAATAGGGCCCCATAGACCCCAATAGGGCCCCATAGATCCCAATATGGCCCCCATTGATCCCAATATGGCCCCCATTGATCCCATTGATCCCAATATGGCCTTCATTGATCCCAATGATCCCAATATGGCCCCCATTGCCCCTATAGGGCCCCCATTGATCCCATTGATCCCAATATGGCCCCATTGATCCCATTGATCCCATTGCCCCTATAGGGCCCCCATTGATCCCATAGCCCCTATAGGCCCCCCATTGATCCCATATCCCCTATAGGGCCCCCATATCCCCTATAGGGCCCCCATTGATCCCATTACCCCCATTAGGGCCCATATTGACCCCATAGCCCCTATAGGGCCCCCATTGATACCGGTGATGGTGTATAGGGCCGTGACCCCCAGCAGCGCCCCCACGGCCCCATAGAGCTCCCAGCCCAGCGCGGCCTGTAGGAACACGGCGCCAGAGAACAGGTCAACCTGCATTGACAACAGCGACACCGTGTGGCCATGTCAGGTATTGCAACTGCCCATAGACAGCAATGAGTTATTGCGGCTAATAGACCTGCATTGNACCTGCATTGACAACAGCGACACCGTGTGGCCATGTCAGGTATTGCAACTGCCCATAGACAGCAATGAGTTATTGCGGCTAATAGACCTGCATTGACAACAGCGACACCGTGTGGCCATGTCAGGTATTGCAACTGCCCATAGAGACCCATAGAAATACATGGAGCTGTATTGCGACTAATAGACAGCAGCGACATCTAGCGGCAGGGAGTGGTATTGCAACTAATAGAGACCCCATAGAGATCCATAGGGACACATAGAGACCCCATAGAGCCCCACAGTGCCCCATAGCGCCCCATAGAGACCCCATAGCGCCCCATAGAGCCCCATAGAGCCCCATAGAGCCCCATAGAGACCCCATAGTTGCCCATAGAGACCCCATAGCGCCCCACAGAGACCCCATAGAGACCCATAGAGACCCCATAAACCCCATAGAGCCCCATAGCACCCCATCTCCCCCCATAGGACCCCCATACGACCCCATAGAGACCCATAGAGACCCCATAG
>NW_015439908.1:64225-65394 GCF_001577835.2 Coturnix japonica | reverse complement strand
GGGTCCCTATGGGTCCCAATCTATGGGGCAGCCCCACATGCCACTCGAATCCTCCCACGGCGATCCCAGAAGCCGCAGCCGTCCCGGCCAATCCCACAAAGTGCCCAGAGCCGATATTGGATGCGAACAGCGACGAGCCCACCTGCAACAGCCCCATAGAGACACATACAGACCCCATAGAGACACATAGAGACCCATAGAGAAACATAGAGACCCCATAGAGACCCATAGAGACACATAGAGACCCATAGAGACCCATAGAGACACATAGAGAACCATAGAGAACCATAGAGACCCATAGAAACACATAGAGACACATAGAGAACCATAGAGACCCATAGAGACCCATAGGGACCTATAGACACACATAGAAACCCCATAGAGACCCATAGAGACCCATAGAGACCCCATAGAAACCCTATAGAGACCCATAGAACCCCATAGAGACCCCATAGAGACCCATAGAGAACCATAGGGACCCATAGAGACCCATAGAGACCAATAGAGACCCATAGAGAACCATAGAGACCTATAGAACCCCATAGAAACCCCATAGAACCCCATAGAGACCCATAGAGACCCATAGAGACCCATAGAGACACATAGAGACACATAGAGAACCTTAGAGACCAATAGAGACCCATAGAGAACCATAGAGAACCATAGAAACCCCATAGAACCCCATAGAGACCCATAGAGACCAATAGAGAACCATAGAGACCCATAGAGACCCCATAGAAACCCATAGAGACCCATAGGGACCTATAGAGACCCATAGAGAAACATAGAGACCCCATAGGGACCCATAGAGAAACATAGAGACCCCATAGGGACCCATAGCAACCCATAGAGAAAAATAGAGACCCATAGAGACCCATAGCTCCCCATAGTGACCCATAGCGCCCCATAGAGACCCATAGCGCCCCATAGTGCCCCATAGCGTCCCATAGAGCCCCATAGAACCCCATAGCACCCCATAGCGCCCTATAGCGCCCCATAGAAACCCATAGCGCCCCATAGCACCCCATAGAGACCCATAGAACCCCATAGCACCCCATAGCGCCCCATAGTGCCCCATAGCGCCCCATAGTGCCCCATAGCTCCCCATAGAGCCCCATAGCGCCCCATAGCACCCCATAGAGCCCCATAGCACCCCATAGAGCCCCATA
>NW_015439908.1:59207-63504 GCF_001577835.2 Coturnix japonica | reverse complement strand
ATAGAGCCCCATAGCACCCCATAGAGCCCCATAGCGCCCCATAGAGCCCCATAGAGCCCCATAGAGCCCCATAGCGCCCCATAGCGCCCCATAGCGCCCCATAGTGCCCCATAGAGCCCCATAGCACCCCATAGAGCCCCATAGCGCCCCATAGAGCCCCATAGCGCCCCATAGCGCCCCATAGTGCCCCATAGCGCCCCATAGAGCCCCATAGTGCCCCATAGCGCCCCATAGCACCCCATAGAGCCCCATAGCGCCCCATAGCGCCCCATGGTCACTCACCGCGGCCCATCCCATTTTCCTCCCGGCCAGGAAATACCCGGTAACGGAACTGCGGGAACTGCGGCGTAAGGACTGAACCGGGACGGACCAGTAAGAACCAGTATAGACCAGTATGGACCAGTATGGACCAGTATGGACCAGTATAAACCAGTACGGACCAGTATGGACCAGTATGAACCAGTATAAACCAGTATGGACCAGTATGGACCAGTATAAACCAGTATGGACCAGTATGGAGCAGTATGGACCAGTATAAACCAGTATGGACCAGTATGGACCAGTATAAACCAGTATGGAGCAGTATGAACCAGTACAGACCAGTATAAACCAGTATGGAGCAGTATGGAGCAGTATGGACCGGTATGACCCATAGAACCCCATAGCGCCCCATAGACACCCCATAGAGACCCATAGCACCCCATAGAGCCTCATAGAGACCCATAGGGCCCCATAGAGCCCCATAGCGCCCCATAGAGACCCACAGCAACCCCATAGAGACCCATAACGCCCCATAGAGACCCACAGCGCCCCATAGAGACCCATAGGGCCCCATAGAGACTCATAGAGCCCCATAGCACCCCATAGAGACCCATAGCGCCCCATAGAGACCCATAGCACCCCATAGAGACCCATAGCGCCCCATAGAGCCCCATAGCACCCCATGGAACCCCATAGCACCCCATAGAGACCCTATAGTGCCCCATAGAGCCCCACATGCCCCACTGCCCCACTGACCCCCATGCCCTCCGTCTCCCCCCCATAGGGAATGATTAACACCCCCCCCAGCCGTGGGTCAGGGGTTGAACAAACAACTGAAGTGTGGGGCGGGGGGGGGGGGCGGCACTTGGGGGTCCCATGGGGCACTTAGGGGGCACTTATGGGTCCCACCCCACACTTATGGGTCCTAGGGGTCCACTTATGGGTCCCACCCCGTAACTTATGGGTCCCAGATGTCCCCTGAAGGCTCCCACCCCACACTTATGGGCCCCACCCCACACTTGTGGGTCTCACCCCACACTTATGGGTCCCAAAGATTCACTTATGGGCCCTACCCCCCACTTATGGGTCCCAAAGGTTCACTTATGGGTCCCACCCCCACTTATAGGTCCCAAAGGTTCACTTATGGGTCCCACCCCCCACTTATGGGTCCCACCCCCCAACTTATGGGTCCCACCCCCCAACTTATGGGTCCTTACCCACAGCCCCACAGCGAAGACACAGAGGAAATACCCCCCCAGGACCCCCAAGTCCCAGGGATCGACGGTGGCGGCCATGATGGAGCTGTGCCCCACAGCTCTGCCCCACAGCTCTGATATAGGGCAGGGGGGCGGCTGTGGGGCTGGAGCTCCTCCCCCATAACTAGGGACGGTTCAGTGCCCCACAGAAATGTGGGGGCGGATGGGGACAGTGGGGCCCCATAGGGACACACTGTGACCCATAGAGACCCCATAGTGCCCCACAGAGACCCATAGGGACCCACAGGGACCCATAGAGACCCATACAGACCCCATAGGGACACACAGAGACCCCATAGGGACCCAGGGGCCCAATAGGGACACATAGGGACACACAGTGACCCATAGAGGCCCCATAGAGACCCATAGAGACCCATAGGGACCCCATAGGGACCCACAGAAACCCATAGAGGCCCCATAGAGACCCATGGGAACCCATAGAGACCCCATAGGGACACATAGAGACCCATAGAGACCCACAAGGACCCATAGGGACCCTATAGAGACCCATAGGGACCCATAGAGACCCATAGGGACCCATAGGGACCCATAGGGCCCCATAGCACCCCACAGAGCCCCATTGTAACCCCATGTTAGACGTCATGGGACGGACAAGAGACACACAGAGACGGGAGTCAGTCAGTAAACGGCTTTAATGGGGTCGGGGGCACATAGAGACCCCATAGAGACCCATAGGAACCCCATAGAGACCCATTGGAACCCATAGGGACCCATAGAGACCCATTGGGACCCCATAGAGACCCACTGGGACCCATAGGGACCCCATAGAGACCCATAGGGACCCCATAGAGACCCATAGGGACCCCATAGAGAACAGTAGAGCGCCCCCTAGCGGCTCGGAGGTCTCATTGCAACCCATAGGGATTAATAGGGAACCGTAGAGACCCCATAGAGACCCCATAGACCCCATAGACACCCCATAACCCCCTGTATAGACCCTAGGGACCCCATAGAGACCCCATAGAGCCCTCAATGTGCCCCACAGCCCTCTGAGACCCCATAGGGACCCATAGAGACCCCCAATAAATAGACCCAATAAATACCCCAATAAATACCCCATAAATCCCCTAATAAATTAAATACCCCAATAAATACCCCAATAAATACCCCAATAAATTAAATACCCCAATAAATACCCCATAAATACCCCATAACCCCCATAAGCTCAGGGTGGCCGTGGTGGTTGTGGGGCGAGCAGCCTCCAGACCCCATAGACCCCATAAGGACCCACAGAGACCCCATAGAGACCCCATAGACCCCATAGAGACCCCATAGACATCCCAAGACCCCTATAGAGCCCCCATAGAGACCCATAGAGACCCTACAGACCCCATAGACCCCATAAAGACCCCACAGACCCCATAGACCCCACAGAGACCCCATAGACCCCCATAGAGACCCCATAGACCCTATAAAGACCCCAGAACCCCCTGTATAGACCCTAGGGACCCCATAGAGACCCCATAGAGCCCATAGAGACCCCACAACCCCCATAGAGACCCCATAGACCCCACAGAGCCCCAATAAATCCCCTAATAAATTAAATACCCCAATAAATACCCCATAAATCCCCTATAAGTGTGGGGTGGGCTCAGGGTGGCCGCGGTGGTTGTGGGGCCAGCAGCCTCCAGGCCCCCCTGCACAACAGCCCGAACCAATAGAGCTGTGGGGCCAATAGGGCGGCGGCCGCCATGTTGTAGGATCCGGGGATGTTGAATGGGACCCGCCATAGGGGGACCCCAATATGGCGCCCGTAGATCCCATAAAGGAACGGGAACAGGAGGACACGGCAGCACAGGAACGTCAATAGGGTGACGGCACCGTTCAGCTTGTGTAGGGTCGTGTGTTGGCGGCCATACTGCGGGGTATAGGGACACTATGGGGGCGGCTATGGGGTGGAATAATGGGAGTTGTTAGTGGGGCGCTCTAATGGGGTGTCTGATGGGGCTCTTATGGGGTGTCTATGGGGTCTATGGGGCATAGGGGTGTCTTGGGGCTCTTGGGGTTGTCTATGGGGATCTATGGGGTTAATGGTGCTGCCCACTGTCATATGGTCATGTGTGCTTCCTATAGCCACAGTGAGGACATATGGGGATCTATGGGGTGATATGGGGTGTTATAGGGGCTCTCTGGGGCACGTGAGGGGTGATGTGGGGCTTATGGGTCTCTATGGGCTTCTATGGGGTGTTGTGGGGCTGCTAATCGGGTGTCTATGGGGCACTTACTGGGGCTCTAGGGTTCCTATGGGGCTAATGGGGGTGTATGGGGTGTTTATATGGGGTGGAATATGGGGCTTATGGGGTCGTGGTGGCTTGAGACACTAGGTATGGGACTGTGATGCTTCTATAGCCAGCGTGAGGACATTAGGGAATATTGGGGCTCTGGGTGTTATGGGCTCTATGGGGTGTTCCTACTGGGGGACTTTGGGTCCTATGGGGTGCTATGGGTCTCTATGGGGCACTAGGGTAGTATGGGTCTCCTATGGGTGTTATAGGTTCTATGGGTCTCTATGGGGCTATGGGTATCTATGGGTCTTATGGGGTGTGTTGTGTGTTCTTAATGGGTCTTATGGGGCTTGATGGGGTCTATGGGTTTCTATGGGGTTCTAGTGGGGGTCTCTTTGGGGTCTTTAAGGGTCTCTATGGGTTACTTTGGGTCTGTAATGGGGTTATGGGTCCCTATGTGTCTATGTGTCCTATGTGTCCTATGTGTACCTATGTGTTCTATGTGTCCTATGTGTCGCTAGATGTGTTCTATGT
>NW_015439908.1:55931-59182 GCF_001577835.2 Coturnix japonica | reverse complement strand
CCTAATGGGTCCCTATGGGTCCCTAGGATTCCCCTATGAGCCGTTCCCTATGTTGTCGCCCTAATGTGTCCTATGTGTCCCTATGGTCCCCTATGGTGTCTCTATGGGGGTGTGTTTGCAAGCTGGTTTACCCCGCGCTGGGAAAATAAGGGGCGATTTCTTTCCTGGGGTGACCTGTTGCTTCATGTGGCGTCCGAGGCGCCCCAGATCTCGAGCCACCCCATCAACTGTGTGCGCTGGGGGAAGCGGGGTGCTCGATTTCATTGGTGACGCTGCCCCCGCATAGAAATCCCATAGCGACCCCTGCCCCATAGGAAACCCCATCGACCAACATAAAACCCGGGGATGTTACCGCCATGGAGAAAACCCCATTTACCCGGCGTGAGATTCAGAAATCCCGCTTCACCCATAGCAACCGCCCGGTTAACCCCATAGAATAACCCCCTCCCCACCCCCATAGATATCCCCCCGCGCACAGCTGCACGCCCCCATAGACACCCACATAAACTCGCCCCTCCCACTCCCCATAGATACCTGCTCCCGAACCCCTATAAGAATACCCCCCCCGCACCCCACTCAACCCATAGCACACTCCGCCCCCACCCCCATAGACCCCATAACCGCCCCGGTCCACCACCATAACGGTCCACCCCCCCCCACCACCCCATAACTCCCCACCCCATTAACTCCCCCCACCCCAATAGATCACCCCCACCCTGATTAGAATATCCCCACCGCCCACCCCCGGATAGATCCCCCCCCCCACCCCCATAGACCCCATAACCCCCCACCCATACACCCCATATACTCCTCCACCCCCATAGATGACCCGCACCCACCCCATAATAGACCCCAGTAACCGTCCCCCAACCCATAGACCCCATTAACTGCCCCGCACCCCCATATAGCTATCCCCCTCCCACCCCATAACCTCCCCCAACCCCATACGACCCCATAATCTCCCCCCCCCCACCCCCATAGACCCGTATAGATCCCCCCCCACCCCCATAGATACCCCCCCCAAACCCGCATTAGACCCCCATAGAATTACCCCCTTCGCCCACTCCAACCTTCCCATAGACTCTCCTATGCCAAAAAAACCCCCCCACCCCCATCACACCAGTAGATCCCCCCACCCCATTAACCCCATAACTCCCCACCCCCCAGTTTTACGACCCCATAACTCCCTTCCCAACCCCATTAGACCCAAGCCGATAACGCTCCACCCCACCCCGTAGATCCGCCCACTGCCCATAAACTGTCCCCCCACACCCTCGTATAATCCCCTCCCACACCATAGTATCCCAGTAGATCCCCGCCGCGATCGCACTGCCCCTAGTAGAGATCGCCCCGCCCGCACCCCAGCTAGATCCCCCCACCCCATAGATCCCCCCAACCCCCATAGATACCCCCACCCCATAGATACCCCCAACCCCACCAGTATAAGATATCTCCACCCCATAGCTGCCCCCACCTCGATAGATACCCCCCCAACCCCATAGATACCCCCAACCCCACCCCACAGACACCCCCATCCTCACCCCATAGCATACCCCACCCATAAGATCCCCCCTCCAACCCCATAGATGTCACCCCACCCCATAGCATACCACTTCCCGCCACCCCATAGACCCATAAACTCCCCCCAACCCCATAGATCCCGGCCACCCCATGGAGATCCCCCACCCCATAGAGCCCCATAGACACCCCATAGAGCCCCACAGAGACCCCATAGCACCCCATAGAGACCCATAGAGCCCCCATATCACCCCATAGAGACCCATATCACCCCATAGAGCCCCACAGACACCCCATAGAGCCCCACAGACACCCCATAGAGCCCCATAGACACCCCATAGAGCCCCATACTGGCCCCATAGCACCCCATAGAGCCCCATAGAGCCCCATAGTGCCCCATAGAGCCCCATAGGGACCCCATAGAGCCCCATAGGGACCCCATAGAGCCCCATAGGGACCCCATAGTGCCCCATAGACACCCCATAGAGCCCCATAGATCCCTATACATCCTTACCGTGGCTATAGGGAAGCACACAGTGACCATGGTGACGTGGTGCAGCACCATTAACCCCATAGAGCCCCATACTGACCCATAGAGCCCCATAGACACCCCATAGCACCCCATAGAGCCCCATAGGGACCCCATAGAGCCCCATAGATCCCTATACATCCTCACTGTGGCTATAGGGAAGCACACAGTGACCATAGTGACATGGTGCAGCACCATTAACCCCATAGAGCCCCATAGACACCCCATATCACCCCATAGACACCCCATAGAGACCCATAGAGACCCCATAGACACCCCATAGAGCCCCATAGACACCCCATAGAGCCCCATAGACACCCCATACTGCCCCCATAGTGCCCCATAGAGCCCCCATAGAGCCCCATAGACACCCCATAGCACCCCATAGACACCCATAGACACCCCACATCACCCCATAGTGCCCCATAGGACCCTATATGTCCTCACCGTGGCTATAGGGAAGCACACAGTCACCATAGTGATGTGGTGCAGCACCACGAGCCCCATAGAGCCCCATATCACCCCATATAACACCCCATATCACCCCATAGAGACCCATATCACCCCATAGAGCCCCATAGACACCCCATAGAGCCCCATAGACACCCCACAGAGCCCCATAGGGACCCCATAGAGCCCCATAGTGCCCCATAGACACCCCATAGAGCCCCATAGACACCCCATAGAGCCCCATAGACACCCCATAGAGCCCCCATATCACCCCATAGAGCCCCATAGTGCCCCATAGGACCCTATATGTCCTCACCGTGGCTATAGGGAAGCACACAGTGACCATAGTTACATGGTGCAGCACCATTAACCCCATAGAGCCCCATACTGACCCATAGAGCCCCATAGACACCCCATAGAGACCCATAGACACCCCATAGAGCCCCATAGACACCCCATATAACACCCCATATCACCCCATAGATCCTCACCGTGGCTATAGGGAAGCACACAGTGACCATGGTGACATGGTGCAGCACCATTAACCCCTCTTTGCGCAGGAAGCTGCCGGTTCCGGTTCCGGTTCCGGTTCCGTTCCTGGTCGGTTCCGGTCGGTTCTTGTGGCCTTTGAGGAGCCGCCGGTTCCGGTGGATCAGGAACATGGCGAATAAATCGTACACGAAGTACGGGACGGCGAACGGGGGGTAAACAGCCGCCAGCCAGTGTCTGCAATGGGATATGGGGGGATATGGGG
>NW_015439908.1:48524-52307 GCF_001577835.2 Coturnix japonica | reverse complement strand
CTTTTACCCCCCCCCCCCAATCCCGTTACCTGGCAGCCAAGATGGCGGCGTCCGGTTCAGGGCAGCGCTGTCCCGGTAACGATCGCAGAGCGGAGCGGATCAGAACGAACAACAACGGGAAGAACACGGAGCCCAACAGCACCAAACCGAACCGGGCCGCCATCCGAACCGGAACCGGGGCGGGGACAGCACCGGAACGGGAGGGGACTGTAAAAGGGGAAGGACCAACAGCCGGAAGTGGGGCGGCGCCATGACCGGAAGTAGGTGGGGGCATCGAAAGGGGGGGGGGCGAGAGGCGGAAGTGGGTGTGGTCACGTGCAATGGGCGTGGTTAATACCGGAAGTGGGATGGGTTAATAGGAAGGGGGCGTGGCTACGGCCGGAAGTGGGGTGGTTTCGTTAGAAGGGGGCGGGGCTAAAGGCGGAAGTGGGGGTTGTGTGTGAGGGGGCGGGGCTTAAGGGCTGGAGTGGGCGGAGTCAGTGGAGAGGGGCGTTGTGATTGGTGGAAGTGGGGCGGGGTCAAATAGAAGGGGCGGGGCTATGGGACAAAGAGGCGTGGCCTAAAGGAGGGGGCGGGGCTAAGGGAGGTAATAGAGACCCCATAGAACCCCATAGAGACCCCATAGTGCCCCATAGAGACCCATAGAGACCCCATAGTGCCCCATAGAGACCCCATAGTGCCCCATAGAGACCCATAGCACCCCACACTGCCCCCATAGAACCCCATAGTGCCCCATAGAGACCCATAGAACCCCATGGAACCCCATACTGACCCCATAGCGTCCCATAGAACCCCATACTGACCCCATAGAGACCCATAGTGCCCCACAGTGCCCCATAGAGCCCCATAGAAACCCCACAGTGCCCTATACTGACCCCAACTTATGGGCCCCATTAGTCCCATGGAGGCTCCCACCCCACACTTATGGGGTGGGAGGGGTTGTTATGGGGGGGATGTGGGGTTATGGGGCAGGTTATGGGGTGATATGGGGTTATGGGGCAGGTTATGGGGTTATAAGGTGGGTTATGAGGTGGGTTATGGGGTTATAGATGTGGTTATGGGGTGATATGGGGTTATGGGGCCATTATGGGGCTATGGGGCCGTTATGGGGCCGTTATGGGGTTGTAGGGTCCAAAAGGCCCCAATTTAGGCCTAAAACTGGAGATTTGGGGCCAAAGTTTCAGATTTGGGGCATTTTGGGGCCAAAAGTTCCGATTTTGGCCCCATTTTGGGGCCATTCCGCTCAATTTCGGGTAAAAATGGCTTTTATTTCTTACAAACGGCGCCGCTGGAGGGATGGGGACAGCGCATGCGAAGGCGGCAGCCAATGGGAAGAAGGGCTCGGCTTGTTGCTGGGCAGATTAGAAGCGTCGAGCTCTGCTATTGGTGGAGAGCGAAACACCGAAAAAAGTGTTATTAAAAGGTCGGGGGGGGCAAAAAATGCGGAATTTGAGCCTAAAATGAGAGGGGGAGGAACCGGAAATGGAGGGGGGCAATAAAAATGGTGGTGGTGGGGCTAAAAAGGGCGAATTTGGTTAGGCCCGTAACGGTCTACGGTCGCCATTTTGTTTATCCCAAATCTGCCCCCTGTGCAGCCCCAAATCGCCCTTTTCACACGCAAATCTCCCCCCGCACCCTTTCCCCCACCCAAACCCCCGATTTCGTCGCCCCAAAAATCGCGCCTTTATTCCCTCGCCTAGAATCGCTCCCTATCCGCCATTCTCCCCCCTCCCCTCTTACAAACAGCCCCAAATCAGCCTTTTTATTACCACCCAATCGCCCTTTTTAGCCCCAAAATTCCGCCCCCCCCCCCATTACCTGGGTCTGCAGCTGTGGGGAGCGGCGCGCCGGCGGTAAAGGGGCGTGCCTGTGTGACGTCATCAGCAGGCGCTGTGGGGAGCGCGGAGACGGATACTAAAAGGCAACCGGCCCAAAATCGGGGGGGGGGGGGCACATTGGAACAAGAGGCTCTTAAAGGGGCAAACGGCTGACTGTGGGAATTTGGGGGGTCTCAAATATAAGAGGGGGGTCTCAACACTGGAACGACCCGGCTCATTAAAGGGGCAATGGTGGTGGTCCCCAAAAGATGGGGAGGGTCCTAGCATTGGAACGGGGTCTCTTAAAGGGGCAACGGTGATGGGACCGGCAATAGAATAGAGGGTTCTTAAAGGGGCAACGGTAGTGGGCCCACATTAGAAGAGAGGGGTTCTAATAGGCAATGGGGGGGGGCACAATGGGGCCTCTATGGGTCTTAGGGGGGGGGGGCTCCAGTCATATACGGGTCGCCTATGGGTTGTCTATGATGGGGGTCCAGGTCCTCTGGGTCTATGGGTTTCTATGGGGGGGGGGGCTCAGCTCTATAGGGTCGCTATGGGGTCTCTATGGGGGGGCTCAGCCTATAGGGCGCTATGGGTTTCTATGGGGGGCCTCCAGCTCCTATAGGCGTCGCTCAGGGTCTCCTATGGGGGCTCAGTCCTATTAGGGTCGTATGGGTTTCTATGGGGGGGTCCAGGTCCTATGGGTCCCTATGGGGTTTCTATGGGGGATCGGTGCTATAAAGGGTCGCTATGGTGTTTCTATGGGGGGGGGCAGGCCCTATGGGATCTCCAGTGGGGGTCTCTATGGGGGAGTCGCTATAGGGTCTCCTAATAAGGGGGGTCCTATGGGGTCCCATTATCTTATGGGGCAGGGGGGTCACACCAGCCTCGACTATGGGGGGGGGCTGCCTCTAATGCGCTCATAGGGGGGTCCGCTAATAGAAGGGGGGGGGGCCTCTATCACGAGTCCTACTATACATGCGGTCGCAATGGGGGGTTCTATAGGGTCTCATATATGGGGGTTTCTCTATAGGGTCTCTTATAGGTGGGGGTCTTCTATATGGGGGGGTCTCTATAGGGTCACTGTTATGGGGGTCTTCAATGGGGGTCTCCCATGACTTATGTCAGGGGGTGGTTCCGCACTCACCTGTCTATGGGCCGTTCTCTTGTTAGTATGTGTGGGCTGGGGGGGGGTCGCACGGTGGAGACCCGAAACCTACGGCCCCCACCCGCAAATATAGACGTGCCAACCCTCCGCCTGCATCCCCCCATTGACAATTCAATCGGCCGCCCCTCCACCCCCCAGCCTCCCCATTGACATTCCATGGGCCGCCCTCTGACTTTGCCGGGTTAAAATAGAGACCATCCCCCCCACATATTATTTACGTGGGGGGGGCCAAAATGTGACCGACCATTTTATAGGGGGAGGGAGCAGGGGATCCAAAACTGGCGCGCCATCTGGTGCCCTCCCCCCTTATATCACCATTATAGGGTCCCAACTGGCGCCATTTTCGCTTGTGCCCCCCCCCTCCATGCCTCCTATGGCCGCTCATTTTGTGCCCCGCCTATATATGTACCATTATGGGGGTCCCAGAAAATGGCCGCCATTTTGTTGCCCCCCCCCCCCACCCCCTTTTGGGGTCCTAAATCCCCTTTTTTTGTTCCCCCCCCCAATTTTTTAGTCCCCAATTCGCCCTTTTTAGGTGTCCTCTCCTCAATTTTGGGCCTAAATACCCCTTTTTGCGTGCCGTCCCGCCTCATATATTTTAGGCCCAAACCCTTATGCCCCCTCCTTCAATATCACCACTATGTGGTACCCAAATACGCCTGCCATCTGTTTTCCCCCCCACCAATTCCAACACCGAAATCCTCCCGATTTTTGGTCGCCGCCCCCCAAATTTTTACGTCCCCGAAATCCCCAATTTCTTAGGAGTTTTCTCCTTCAATTTATGGGTCTAAAGCGCAC
>NW_015439908.1:45189-48499 GCF_001577835.2 Coturnix japonica | reverse complement strand
ATATGGGGGGGGGGGAGCGCTGTCTAATTATGAGTTCTGCTTATTGGGGGTCTCATGGAGGAGGTTGCCTATAAGGGTCTCTATAAATGGGGGGTTTCTCTATAGGGCTCTACTAGGGTGGGGGTCTCTATATGGGGGGGTCCTCTATATAGTGGTTCACTGTATATGGGGTCCTCAATGGGGTCTCCCATGATTATGTCAGGGGCGCGGTTCCGCACTCACCTGTTATGGGCCGATTTCTTGTTGTTATGTGTGGGGCTGGGGGGTGGTCCACAGGTGGGACCGAACCTACGGCCCCCCCCGCAAATATTAGACCGTGCCACCCTCCCCTGCCATCCCCCCATTGGACAATTCATATGGCCGCCACCTCCCCCCCCCCGCCCCCCATTGACATTCACATGGGCCGCCCTCTGACACTTTGCCGGGCTTAAAAATAGAGACTCCATCCCCCCCAATATTATTTTACGTGGGGGGGGCCCAAAATAGTGACCGACCATTTTTATAGGGGGAGGGAGCAGGGGATCCAAAATGGCGCGCCTCTTGGTGCCCTCCCCCCTATATCACCATTATAGGGGTCCCAACATGGCGCCATTGTAGTGCCCCCCCCCCTCCATTGCCCTCCATATGGCCGCTCATTTTGTTGCCCCCCTATATGATGTACCATTATTGGGGGTCCAGAAATGGCCGCCATTTTGTTGCCCCCCCCCCCCCCCTTTTGTGGGCCTAAATCCCCTTTTTGTTCCCCCCCCCAATTTTTAGTCCCAATTCCCCTTTTTAGGTGTCCTCTCCCTCAATTTGGGCCTAAATCCCCCTTATTTTGGGTGACCGCTCCACCCTCAAATATTTTAAGGCCCAAACTTTGCCCCCTCCTTCATATATCACCACTATGTGGTACCATCAAATACGGCCGCCATCTTGTTTTCCCCCCCACCAATTCAACACCGAAATCCTCATCTTTTTGTGCCCGCCCCCCAAATTTTTATGTTCCCCAAATCCCCATTTCTTTAGAGTTTTCTCCTTCAATTTATCGGGTACTACAATCACTGCCATACACACTTTTTGTGCCCCCCCCCCCCCTCCCCAATTATTCTAGGCCCAAACTTGTGCCCCCTCCACAGACCAATATCCAACATTATGACGTGGTCCCAAAAAATTGGCCGCCATTTTGTTGCCCCCCACGACCCCAATTCTTCAGCCCGAAATTCCTCCATTTCTGTTGCCCCCCACCCCAAATTTTAGTCCCAATAATCCCTTTTTAGGGGTCTCTCCCTCAATTTTTGGGCCTAAATCCCCCTTTTTTGGTGCCCTCCCCCTCAATATTTAGGCTCCAAGAACTTGTGCCCCCCCCCGCCCCCATATCACCATTATGTAGAAAGGTCCCAAAATGTGCGCCATTTTTGTTGCCCCGCCACACACATTTTGGACCAATCCTCCATTTCCTGTGCCTCCCCACCATTATTGGGGTCAAAAATCCCCATTTTTAGGGTCCTCGTCCCTCATATTTTTGGGCCCTAAACTCCCACTTTTTGTTGCCCCCCCTCAATGTGGTTAGGCCCCAAATTGAGCCCCCCCCCCAGATCACCACTATGTGGGTACCCCAAACGGCCGCCATCTGTATTCATTCCCCCCCCCTCATTGCTTCGAGCCCTAGAATCTCCATTTCTAGTTTGCCTGCCACCGCCCATTTTTGGGTCAAAAATCCCCTTTCTAGGGTCCTCTTCCTTGGTCAATCATTTTGGGCCAAATCCCCCTTTCTTTGGTGCCCCCCCTCAATATTTAGATCCCAAACTTTGTTGCCCTCCCATAATACCGTACCGATGAGGGGCATTGGGGAGATTTGGGGTGAAAAGGGGCAGATTTGGGGCTGGAAAGTGGAGATTTGGGATAAAAGTGGCAGATTTGGGGGGAAAAAGGGCAATTTGGGGGCAAAAAGGGGCAGATTTGGGGGGAAAAAGTGGAGATTTGGGGCAGGAAAGTGGAGATTTGGGGTGAAAAAGGGCAATTTTGGGTAGAAAAGTGGAGATTTGGGGTGAAAAGGGGCAGATTTGGGGCAAAAGTTGGGATTTGGCGGCAGAGAAGTGCAGATTTGGTGTGAAAAAGTGAAGTTTTGGGGCAGAAATTGGAGATTTGGGGCAAAAGTTGGGATTTGGGGGCTGAAAAGCGGAGATTTGGAGTGAAAAAGTGGAGATTTGGGGTGAAAAAGTGCAGATTTGGGGCAAAAAGGGGCAGATTTGGGGTTAAAAGGGGCAGATTTGGGGTTAAAATGGAGGTTTGGGGTGAAAAAGGGCAATTTTGGGGCAGAAAAGTGCAGATTTTAGGGTTTAAATGGCCATTTTTGGGGTGTCCTTGTGGTGTCCTTGAAGGGGGAGGGGCCCCTTTAATGCCCCCCTATAGGATCTGCTGTACTGCCCCCTTTATGCCCTATAGACTCCATAGGGTGCCCCATAGCGCCCCCTAGTGGTCCTCCATCCGCCCCATAGCGCCCCCTATTGCCCTATAGAGCCCCATACAGCGCCCCCTAGTGTCTGTCCTCCACCTGCCCCATAGCGCTCCCTATTGCCCTATAGATTCCCATACAGTGCCCCATAGCGCCCCCTATTGGTCCTCCAGTCGCCCCATAGCGCCCCCTTTTGGTCCTCCAGCTGCCCCATAGTGCCCCCTAGTGTCCTCTAATGGCTATGGTCCATACAGTGCCCCATAGCGCCCCCTAGTGGCCTCTAAATCCCCATTGAGTCCCTATTGCCCATCCTCCATAGCGCCCCCTAGCGCCAGTCCTCCATAGCGCCCCCTATTGGTCCTCCAGCCGCCCCATATTGCCCCATAGCGCCCCCTTGTGGCCTCTAAATCCCCATTGAATCCCTATTGCCCATCCTCCATAGCGCCCCCTAGTGTCAGTCCTCCATAGCGCCCCCTATTGGTCCTCCATAGCTCCCCATATTGCCCCATAGCGCCCCCTAGCGTCAGTCCTCCATAGCGCCCCCTATTGGTCCTCCAGCCGCCCCCTATTGCCCCATAGCGCCCCCTAGCGTCAGTCCTCCATAGCGCCCCCTTTTGGTCCTCCAGCCGCCCCATATTGCTCCATAGTGCCCCCAATTGGTCCTCCAACCGCCCCATAGCGCCCCCTTTTGGTCCTCCAGCTGCCCCATATTGCCCCATAGCCCCCCGTATTGCCCCATAGCGCCCCCTAGCGTCAGTCCTCCATAGCGCCCCCTATTGGTCCTCCAGCCGCCCCATATCGGTCCCCCTATCCCCCCCTATCCCCCCCATATCCCCCCATATCGCCCTATATCCCCCCATATATCTCCCATAT
>NW_015439908.1:38390-40115 GCF_001577835.2 Coturnix japonica | reverse complement strand
TATATGGGGATATAGGGGGGGATATGGGCAGGATATGGGGGATATGGGGGGAGATGGGGGGTTATAGGGGGCTCTTAATGTAGGTCTGACGCTCCTATGGGGTCTGTTATCCCCTATGGGGTCTGTTATCCCCTATGGGGTCTGTTATCCCCTATGGGGTCTGTTACCCTCTATGGGGTTGCTGTATGTCCCCTATGGGCTCTGACGCCCCCTATGATCACCCCATAGAACTGCATCGTCCCCATTGTGGAACCCGAGATCCTCCCCGACGGGGACCACGACCTGAAGCGCTGCCAGTACGTCACCGAAAAGGTGGGAAACGGCCCCAAAATGGCACCAAAATACCCTAAAATGGCCAAAAATGGCACCAAAATACCCTACAATGACCATAAATGGCATCAAAACGGCCCTAAATGGCACCAAAATACCCTAAAATGACCATAAATGGCCAAAAATGGCACCAAAATACCCTACAATGGCCATAAATGGCACCAAAATGGCCCTAAATGGAACCAAAATACCCTAAAATGACCATAAATGGCCATAAATGGCACCAAAATGGCCCAAAATGGCCCGAAATTGGCCTAAATGATCCCAAAAAGGCCCCAAATGGCCCTAAATGGTCCTTAAAGGATCCTCAGTGTCACCATATACCCCCATATACCCCCATATACCCCCATATACCCCCATATACCCCCATATACCCCCCATATATCCCCATATACCCCATATGATCCTATATATCCCCATATCTCCCCATATATCTCTATATACAGGTCCTGGCAGCTGTGTATAAAGCCCTCAGTGACCACCACATCTACCTGGAGGGCACCCTGCTCAAACCCAATGACCCCATATACCCCTATATGATCTCATATACCCCCATATATCTGCATATACCCCCATATGATCTTGTATGTCGCCATATCTCCCTATATATCTCTATGTACAGGTCCTGGCAGCTGTATATAAAGCCTTCAGTGATCACCATATTTACCTGGAGGGCACCCTGCTCAAACCCAATGACCCCATATATCCCCATATATCCCCATATATCCCCATATATCCCCATATATCTCCATATATCTCCATGAACAGGTCCTGGCAGCTGTATATAAAGCTTAAAGTGACAATCACATTTACCTTGAGGGCACCCTGCTGAAGCCCAACATGGTGACCCCATATATCTCATATACCCCCATATATATCTCTATATGATCTCATATCTCCCTTTAGGTCCTTGCAGCTGTATATAAAGCTTTAAGCGATCACCACATTTACCTTGAGGGCACCCTCCTGAAGCCCAACATGGTGACCCCATATATCTCATATACCCCCATATATCTCTATATATCTCTATATACAGGTCCTGGCAGCTGTATATAAGGCATTAAGCGATCACCATATCTACCTGGAGGGCACCCTTCTCAAACCCAACATGGTGACCCCATATATCTCATATACCCCCATATATCTCATATATCTCTATATACAGGTCCTTGCAGCTGTGTATAAAGCTCTCAGTGATCACCACATCTACCTGGAGGGCACCCTTCTCAAACCCAACATGGTGACCCCATATATCTCTATATATCTCTATATATCTCCATACAGGTCCTTGCAGCTGTATATAAAGCTCTCAGTGACCATCACATCTACTTGGAAGGCACTCTCCTGAAGCCCAACATGGTGACCCCATATATCTCATATACCCCCATATATCTC
>NW_015439908.1:35671-38060 GCF_001577835.2 Coturnix japonica | reverse complement strand
CCCCATATATCTCATATACCCCCATATATCTCATATACCCCCATATATCTCCATACAGGTCCTGGCAGCTGTATATAAAGCTTTAAGCGATCACCATATCTACCTTGAAGGCACCCTCCTGAAGCCCAACATGGTGACCCCATATATCTCATATACCCCCATATATCTCTATGTACAGGTCCTGGCAGCTGTATATAAAGCTCTCAGTGACCATCACATTTACCTTGAGGGTACCCTCCTGAAGCCCAACATGGTGACCCCATATATCTCATATACCCCCATATATCTCCATACAGGTCCTTGCAGCTGTATATAAAGCTTTAAGCGATCACCACATCTACTTGGAGGGCACCCTGCTCAAACCCAACATGGTGACCCCATATATCTCATATACCCCCATATATCTCATATATCTCTATATATCTCTATGTACAGGTCCTGGCAGCTGTGTATAAAGCCCTCAGTGACCATCATATCTACTTGGAGGGTACTCTCCTCAAACCCAACATGGTGACCCCATATATCTCATATACCCCCATATATCTCTATATATCTCTATGTATATCTATGTACAGGTCCTGGCAGCTGTATATAAAGCTTTAAGTGATCACCACATCTACCTTGAGGGCACCCTGCTCAAACCCAACATGGTGACCCCATATATCTCATATACCCCCATATATCTCTGTGTATCTCTATATATCCCACAGGTCCTGGCAGCTGTATATAAGGCATTAAGTGACCACCATATCTACCTTGAGGGCACCCTTCTCAAACCCAACATGGTGACCCCATATATCTCATATACCCCCATATATCTCATATATCTCTATGTATCTCTATGTACAGGTCCTGGCAGCTGTATATAAAGCATTAAGCGATCACCATATCTACTTGGAGGGTACCCTCCTGAAGCCCAACATGGTGACCCCATATATCTCATATACCCCCATATATCTCATATACCCCCATATATCTCTATGTACAGGTCCTGGCAGCTGTATATAAAGCTTTAAGTGACCATCACATCTATTTGGAGGGTACCCTCCTGAAGCCCAACATGGTGACCGCCGGCCACTCGTGCTCCAAGAAATACAGCGCAGAGGAGATCGCCATGGCCACTGTCACCGCGCTCAGACGCACCGTGCCGCCCGCTGTGCCCGGTAACACCGGATGGACAGGGTCCATAGGGACACATAGGGACACATAGGGACATATAGGATCCATAGGGACATATAGGATCCATAGGGACATATAGGGCCGCCCGCTGTGCCCGGTAACACCGGATGGACAGGGTCCATAGGGTCCTATAAGGAACCATAGGGAACAATGGGACATATAGGGACATATAGAGACACATAGGGACATATAGGGTCCATAGGGACGTATAGGATCCTATAGAAACACATAGGGACATATAGGATCCATAGGGACATACAGGATCCATAGGGACATATAGGATCCATAGGGATATATAGAGACATACAGGGACATATAGGGTCCATAGGGATGTATAGGATCCTATAGAAACACATAGGGACATATAGGATCCATAGGGACATATAGAGACATATAGGGACATATAGGATCCATAGGGACATATAGGGCCGCCCACTGTGCCCGGTAATGGGGGACATATAGGGTCCATAGGGATGTATAGGATCCTATAGAAACACATAGAGACATATAGGATCCATAGGGACATATAGGATTCATAGGGACATATAGAGACATATAGGGACATATAGGGTCCATAGGGATGTATAGGATCCTATAGAAACACATAGAGACATACAGGATCCATAGGGACATATAGGGTCCATAGGGACATATAGGATCCATAGGGACGTATAGGGTCCTATAGAAACACATAGGGACATATAGGATCCATAGGGACATATAGGATCCTATAGAAACACATAGATACATATAGGGTCCATAGGGACATATAGGATCCATAGGGACATATAGGGACACATAGGGACATATAGGATCCATAGGGACATATAGGGATCCCATAGGGACACATAGGATCCATAAGGATGTATAGGGCCACCCGCTGTGCCCGGTGGGTCATATGGGGTCCATAGGATCCTATAAGGAACCATGGGGATACATTGGGATACATAGGGAACCATAGAGGCACATAGAGACACATAGAAATGCATTGGGACCCATAGGAAACAATGGGACACATAGAGACACATAGAGACGTATAGGGACACATAGAGACACATAGGGACATATAGGGGCACATAGGGGCACATAGGGAGACATAGAGACACATAGAAATACATTGGGATCCATAGGGAACAATGGGACCCATAGAGACACATAGAGACACATAGAGAGTCATCCCCCATAATGACTCCCCCTATATCCCCCCATA
>NW_015439908.1:32944-35018 GCF_001577835.2 Coturnix japonica | reverse complement strand
TAACCCCATTATAACCCATAATAACCCCATATATCCCCCTATATCCCCTATATCCCCTATACCCCAGGCATCACGTTCCTGTCTGGGGGTCAGAGTGAGGAGGAGGCCTCCGTGAACCTCAACGCCATCAACCGCTGCCCCCTGCACCGTCCCTGGGCTCTGACCTTCTCCTATGGCCGAGCCCTGCAGGCGTCGGCCCTCAAGGCCTGGGGGGGCAAGAAGGAGAACACCAAGGCGGCCCAGGAGGAGTACATCAAGAGGGCCCTGGTATGGGGTTATATGGGATATATGGGGTCTATAGGGTCTATGGGGTTATATGGGGTGGGGGGTCCTGTGGGTGTTATTACATGCAGTGGCCACCAGGTGGCGCTGTGGAGTGATGGGCTCTATGGGTGTAGTTACATACAGGGGCCACCAGGGGGCGCTGTGGGGTCTTATGGGGTTATATGGGGTCTTAGGGGGCGGCTGCGGGGTCCTATGGGGCTCTATGGGCCTCTATGGGGTCCTATGGGCCTCTATGGGGTCCTATGGGGGTCTATGGGGTCTTAGGAGGCAGCTGCGGGGTCCTATGGGGCTCTGTGGGGTCCTATGGGCCTCTATGGGGTCCTATGGGGNGGGGTCCTATGGGGGTCTATGGGGTCTTAGGAGGCAGCTGCGGGGTCCTATGGGGCTCTGTGGGGTCCTATGGGCCTCTATGGGGTCCTATGGGGCTCTATGGGGTCCTATGGGGCAGCTGTGGGGTCCTGTGGGGCTCTATGGGGTCCTATGTGGCAGCTGCGGGGTCCTACGGGGCCTCAAGGCCTGGGGGGGCAAGAAGGAGAACACCAAGGCGACCCAGGAGGAGTACATCAAGAGGGCCCTGGTATGGGGTTATATGGGGTTATATGGGGCTATATGCAATCTATGGGGTCTATAGGGTCTATGGGGTTATATGGGGTCTATGGGGTTATATGGGTGTTACTACATGCAGTGGCCACCAGGGGGCGCTGTGGAGTGAGGGTTATATAGGGCCTCTATGGGTGTAGTTGCATTCAATGGCCACCAGGGGGCGCTGTAGGGTCTTATAGGGTCCTATGGGGTGGCTGTGGGGTCTTATGGGCCTCTATGGTGTCCTATGGGGCTCTAAGGGGTTCTATGGGGTCCTATGGGGCTCTATGGGCCTCTATGGGGTCCTATGGGGCAGCTGCAGGATCCCATGGGGTCCTATGGGCCTCTATGGGGTCCTATGGGCCTCTATGGGGTCCTATGGGCCTCTATGGGGTCTTAGGGGGCGGCTGCAGGGTCCTGTGGGGCTCTATGGGCCTCTATGGGGTCCTATGGGGCAGCTGTAGGGGTCTATGGGGTGGCTGTAGGGCTCTATGGGGGTCTATAGGGTGGCTGTGGTGTTCTATGGGGCTCTATGGGGTCTTATGTGACAGCTGTGGGGTCCTATGGGGCTCTATGGGCCTCTATGGGGTCCTATGGGGTGGCTGCGGGGTCGTATGGGGCTCTATGGGCCTCTATGGGGTCCTATGGGGCGGCTGTGGGGTCCTATGGGGGTCTGTGGGCCTCTATGGGGTCCTATGGGCCTCTATGGGGTCCTATGGGGCAGCTGTGGGGGTCTATGGGGTGGCTGTGGTGTTCTATGGGGCTTTATGGGGCCTCAAGGCCTGGGGGGGCAAGAAGGAGAACACCAAGGCGGCCCAGGAGGAGTACATCAAGAGGGCCCTGGTATGGGGTTATATGGGGTTATATGGGGCTATATGCAATCTATGGGATCTATGGGGTTATATGGGGTTATATGGGGTGGGGGGTTCTGTTGGTGTAGTTGCATGCAATGGCCACCAGGGGGCGCGGTGGGTTGAGGGGTTCTATGGGGGTCCTATGGGTGTCTCCCCCCATATCCACCCCTATATCCCCCCATATCACCCCATATCCCCCCATATCCCCCATATCCCCCCATATCCCCTATATCTCCCCCCATATCCCCCATATAACCCTATATCTCCCCTATAGGCCAACTCCCTGGCGTGCCAAGGCAAATACACCCCCATATCCCCCCATATCCCCCCATATCCCCCCATATCCCCCCATA
>NW_015439908.1:26700-30174 GCF_001577835.2 Coturnix japonica | reverse complement strand
GGCTTTTTGGGGAGTTTTGGGGTCACTTTGGGGTGATTTTGGGGCTTTTTGGGTTTTTTGGGGTCATTTTGGGGGCTTTTTGGGGTGATTTTGGGGGGTTTGGGGTTTTTTGGGGTCGTTTTGGGGGGTTTTGGGGTGATTTTAGGGTTTTTTGGGGTCGTTTTGT
The DNA here is from genome assembly GCF_001577835.2 of Coturnix japonica. Lineage (NCBI taxonomy): Eukaryota > Metazoa > Chordata > Aves > Galliformes > Phasianidae > Coturnix > Coturnix japonica. The sequence goes on along the minus strand of NW_015439908.1, from coordinate 30,008 downwards.
GGGATTTTGGGGCTTTTTGGGGTGATTTTGGGGTTTTTTGGGGTCGTTTTGGGGTTTTTGGGGTGATTTTGGGTCTTTTTGGAGGCATTTTGGGGTTTTTTGGGGGGTTTTGGGTCATTTTGGGGTGATTTTGGGGCTTTTTGGGTTTTTTTGGGGTGATTTTGGGTCTTTTTGTGGTGATTTTGGGGCTTTTTGGGGGCATTTGGGGGCTTTTTTGGGGGATTTTGTGTCTTTTTGGGGTCATTTTGTGGGATTTTGGGTCATTTTGGGTGATTTTGGGGTGATTTTGGGGCTTTTTGGGGTCGTTTTGGGGTTTTTGGGGTGTTTTAGGCCTTTTTGGGGGGGTTTGGGGTCATTTAAGGGACATTTTGGGGTTTTTTGGGGCTTTTTGGGGTGTTTTGGGGTCATTTTTGGGGCTTTTTGGGGCATTTTGGGATATTTTGGGGTGTTTTGGGATTTTTTTGGAGCTTTTTGGGGTCATTTTAGGAACATTTTGGGGCCATTTGGGCCCTTTTGGGGTGTTTTGGCCTATTTTAAGGCCATTTGTGGCCATTTGGGGCCATTTTGGGTTCATTTGGTGCCATTTAGGGCCATTTTAAGGCCATTTTAGGCCATTTTGGGGCCATTTTGGACCATTTTGGGTTCATTTGGGGCCATTTTGGGACCGGAACCGGAATTTCGCGGCCCCCTTCCTCCCCCTCTCAATTTCCACCCGGACATCTCTTTGCGTCACCATTTCCGGTGTTCCCCCCTCACACTTCCGGTCCGGATCACTGGAGGTGGGACCAAAAGATTCGGGGTTGAACCGGAAGTGACGGCACCGGACCGGAAATAGTGCTCGGACCGGAAGTGAAGGGGCCTAACCGGAAGTGAGGCGCTGCGGAGCGGACGGCGGCGGCGGCGGCGCCGGGTGCGGAGACGGGGGGGGGCCGGTATAGGGCGGGTATGGGGCGGTTATGGGGCCCATATGGGGCCTATGGTGGGTTATAGGGCCCTTATGGGGCGGCTGTGGGGCCGAGGGTGGGTTATGGGGCGGCTGTGGGGCGCTGGGATGGTTATGGGGCGGCTATGGGGCCTATGGTGGGTTATGGGGCGGCTATGGGGCGCTGGGATGGTTATGGGGCGGCTATGGGGCCTATGGTGGGTTATGGGGCGGCTATGGGGCGCTGGGATGGTTATGGGGCGGCTNCGGCTATGGGGCGCTGGGATGGTTATGGGGCGGCTATGGGGCCTATGGTGGGTTATGGGGCGGCTATGGGGCGCTGGGATGGTTATGGGGCGGCTGTAGGGCCCATATGGGGCCTAGGGAGGGTTATAGTGCGGTTATGGGGCCGGTATAGGGTGGATATAGGGCCCTTATGGGGCGGCTGTGGGGCTGAGGGTGGGTTATGGGGCCTTTATGGGGCCTAGGGTGGGTTATGGGGCGGCTATGGGGTGGTTATGGGGCCCTTATGGGGCCCTTATAGGGCCGAGAGTGGGTTATAGGGCCCTTATAGGGTGGCTATGGGGCCTATGGTGGGTTAGGGAGGGTTATGGGGCGGCTATGGGGTGGATATGGGGCCGATGTGGGGCCGAGGGTGGGTTATGGGGTGGCTATGGGGCGGAGGGGTGGTTATGGGGTGGCTATAGGTTGGCTATGGGGCAGCTATGGGGTGAAGGGGTGGTTATGGGTCCCTATGGGTTCCTATGGGGTCCCTATCTGTCTCTATGGGTCCCTATGGGTCTCTGTGTGTCTCTATGGGTCCCAGTGTATCCCTATGGGGTCCCTATGGGTTTCTATGGGGTCCCTATGGGTCCCTATGTGTCTCTATGGGGTTCTATGGGTCTGCCCCACAGCCATGGGGGAGCCGAGTGACCTATGGATCCCTATGGGTCCCTATGGGGTTCAGTGGGTCCCTATGGGTCCCTATGTGTCCCTATGGGTCTCTATGGGGTCCCTATGGGTCCCTATGTGTCTCTATGTGTCCCTATGAGTCTCTATGGGGTCCCTATGGGTCCCTATGGGTCTCTATGGGATTCTATGGGTCTCTATGGGGTCTCTATGGGGTCCCTATGTGTCTCTATGGGGTCCCTATGTGTCTCTATGGGGTTTCTATGGGGTCTCTATGGGGTTCTATGGGGTCCCTATGGGTCTCTATGGGATTCTATGGGTCCCTATGGGTCTCTATGGGGTCTCTATGTGTCCCTATGGGTCTCTATGTGTCTCTATGGGTCCCTATGTGTCTCTATGTGTCCCTATGAGTCTCTATGGGGTCCCTATGGGTCTCTATGGGGTCCCTATGTGTCCCTATGTGTCTCTATGGGTCCCTATGTGTCTCTATGTGTCCCTATGGGTCCCTACGTGTCTCTATGGGGTTCTATGGGGTCCCTATGTGTCCCTATGTGTCTCTATGGGTCCCTATGTGTCTCTATGGGGTTTCTATGGGTCTCTATGGGGTTCTATGGGTCCCTATGTGTCTCTATGGGGTTCTATGGGTCTGCCCCACAGCCATGGGGGAGCCGAGTGACCTATGGATCTCTATGGGTCCCTAAGTGTCTCTATGGGTCCCTATGTGTCCCTATGGGTCCCTATGGGTCTCTATGTGTCTCTATGGGGTTCTATGGGTCTGCCCCACAGCCATGGGGGAGCCGAGTGACCTGTGGATCCCTATGTGTCTCTATGGGTCCCTATGTGTCTCTATGTGTCCCTATGTGTCTCTATGGGGTCCCTATGGGTCCCTATGGGATTCTATGTGTCTCTATGGGGTCCCTATGTGTCTCTATGGGTCCCTATGGGGTTCTATGGGTCCCTATGTGTCTCTATGGGGTTCTATGTGTCTCTATGTGTCTCTATGGGGTTCTATGGGGTTCTATGGGGTTCTATGGGGTTCTATGGGTCTGCCCCACAGCCATGGGGGAGCCGAGTGACCTGGACCGTCAGATCGAGCAGCTCCGTCGCTGTGAGTTGATCCGGGAGAGCGAAGTGAAGGCGCTGTGTGCCAAGGCCAGGTCAGAACGAGCCCCAATTAACCCTAATTAACACTAATTACACACGGGGGTAATTAATGGGGGGTTAATAGGAATTAATGGGGGGTTAATAGTAATTAATGGGGGGTTTAATTGCAGGGAGATCCTGGTGGAGGAGAGCAACGTGCAGAGGGTCGACTCGCCCGTCACTGTGAGTTATGGGGGGATATAGGGGGAGATATGGGGATCTATGGGGAGATATGGGGATCTATGGGGCTGGAGGGGGATATGGGGGGAGATATAGGGGATCTATGGGGAGATATGGGGAGATATGGGTCTGGAGGGGGATATAGGGGGAGATA
>NW_015439908.1:16736-21965 GCF_001577835.2 Coturnix japonica | reverse complement strand
GGGAATTTTTGGATCGCCGGATTTCTACAGCGTCGAGACCTATCCTGCTTGCTTGCTGGCACTCAAGGGTTGGCGGGCTGGACCCATAGATGTGGGGCTGGACCCATAGATGTGCGGGATGGACCCATAGATGTGGGGCTGGGACCGCATAGATGTGGGGCTGACCCATAGATGTGGCTGGACGCCATAGATGTTGGGCCTGGATCACATAGATTGGGGGGGCTGGACCATTAATGGGGGGCTGGGGACCCATAGATGTGGGGCTGGACCCATAGATTGGGGGACCCATAGATATGGGGGCTGGTGCGAACCCATAGATGGGGGCTGGGACCCATGATGTGGGCTTGGACCATAAGATGGGGGGCTGGACCCATAGATGGGGCGCTTGGGACCATAGATTGGGGGCTGGACCAGTAAGATGGGGGGCTGGACCCATAGATGGTGGGGCTGGGAACCCATAGAATGTGGGGCTGGACCCATAGATCGGGGCTGGGACCCACTAGATGTTGGGCTGCTGGACACATAAAGATGGGGGCTGGTACCACACATAGATGTGGGGCTCGGGACCCATAGATCGGGGGGCTGGGACCCATAGATGTGGGGCTGGACACATAAGGAGGCTACGGACCCATAGATGTGGGCATGGGACCCATAGATGTGGGGCTGGACCCATAGATGTGGGGCTGGGACCCATAGATGTGGGGCTGGACCCATAGATGTAGGGCTGGGACCCATAGATGTGGGGCTGGGACCCATAGATGGGGGGCTGGACCCATAGATGTGGGGCTGGACCCATAGATGTGGGGCTGGGACCCATAGATGGGGGGCTGGGACCCATAGATGTGGGGCTGGGACCCATAGATGGGGGGCTGGACACATAGATGTGGGGCTGGGACCCATAGATGGGGGGCTGGACCCATAGATGTGGGGCTGGGACCCATAGATGTGGGGCTGGACCCATAGATGTAGGGCTGGACCCATAGATGTGGGGCTGGGACCCATAGATGTGGGGCTGGGACCCATAGATGGGGGGCTGGGACCCATAGATGTGGGGCTGGGACCCATAGATTGGGGGCTGGGACCCATAGATGTGGGGCTGGGACCCATAGATGGGGGGCTGGACCCATAGATGGGGGGCTGGACCCATAGATGGGGTCTGGGACCCATAGATGGGGGGCTGGACCCATAGATGGGGGGCTGGACCCATAGATGTGGGGCTGGGACCCATAGATGGGGGGCTGGACCCATAGATGGGGGGCTGGGACCCATAGATGTGGGGCTGGGACCCATAGATGGGGGGCTGGACCCATAGATGTGGGGCTGGGACCCAGAAATGGGTCCTACCCCACACTTATGGGTCCCCCCACCCCACATTTATGGCACTTATGGGTCCTCCCACCCCACACTTATGGGTCTCATGGGTCTCACCCCACACTTATGGGTCTCATGTCTATAGATCCTACCCCACACTTATGGGTCCCACACTTGTGGGTCCCGCATCTATGGGTCCCACCCCACACTTATGGGTCCCCCCACCCCACACTTATGGGTCCCCCCCACCCCACACTTAAGTGTCCCATCCCACCCCACACTTATGGGTCCTACCCCATTCTTATGGGTCCCATCCCACCCCTATGTGTCCCCCTGCCCCACACTTATGGGTCCCACCCCACTCTTATGAGTCCCACCCCACACTTATGGGTCCCACATCTATGGGTTCCCCCACCCCACACTTATGGGTCCCACCCCACACTTATGGGTCCCACATCTATAGGTCTCCCCACCCCACCCTTATGGGTCCCACCCCACACTTATGGGTCCCACCCCACACTTAAGTGCCCCATCCCACCCCACACTTATGGGTCCCACACCTATGGGTCTCCCCACCCCACACTTTTGGGTCCCACCCCACACTTATGGGTCCCACCCCACACTTATGGGTCCTCCCAGCCCACACTTATGAGTCCCACATCTATGGGTCCCACCTCACACTTATGGGTCCCACATCTATAGGTCTCCCCACCCCACCCTTGTGGGTCCGGCCCCACACTTCTGGGTCCCACCCCACACTTATGGGTCCCACCTTTATGGGTCCTGCCCCACACTTGTGGGTCCTGCCCCACACTTATGGGTCCCACACTTATGGGTCCCACCCCACCCTTATGGGTCTGGCCCCACACTTATGGGTCCTGCCCCACACTTATGGGTCTGGCCCCACACTTATGGGTCCTGCCCCACATCTATGGGTCCTGCCCCACACTTGTGGGTCCTGCCCCACACTTGTGGGTCTGTGTGTTCCAGGTGCGCTACCCGGACCGCATCACGTTGATCCGCGGGAACCACGAGAGCCGTCAGATCACGCAGGTTTACGGCTTCTACGACGAGTGTCTGCGCAAATACGGCTCCGTGACCGTGTGGAGATACTGCACCGAGATCTTCGACTACCTCAGCCTGTCCGCCATCATCGACGGCAAGGTGACACGCCAGGAACACGCTAACGACACGCTAACGACACGCTAACGACACACTAACAACACGCTAAGGACACGCTAAGATACTTTAGGACATGTTAGGGACACGCTAAGGACACGCTAAGGCAGATTAGGACACGCTAAGGCACATTAGGACATGTTAAGGACACGCTAAGGACACACTAAGACACGCTAAGGCACCCTAAGACACGCTAAGGACACGCTAAGGACATGCTAAGATACATTAAGACGTGTTAAGGACATGCTAAGATACATTAGGACATGTTAAGGCACATTAAGACATGCTAAGATACATTAGGACATGTTAAGGACATGCTAAGGCACATTAGGGCATGTTAAGGACATGCTAAGGACACACTAAGGCACATTAGGACACGCTAAGGCACATTAAGACATGCTAATGACATGTTAAGGACATGCTAAGATGCATTATGACATGCCAAGGACATGCTAAGACATGCTAAAGACATGCTAAGATACATTAGGACATGCTAAGATGTATTATGACATGCTAAGGGCATGCTAAGATACATTAGGGCATGCTAAGGACATGTTAAGGACACACAAAGACATGCTAAGATGCATTATGGCATGCTAAGGGCATGCTAAGATACATTAAGACACGTTAAGGACACGCTAAGATACATTAGGACACATTAGGGACACATTAAGGACACGCTAAGGCACATTAGGACATGCCAAGGACACGGTAAGACATGCTGAGATACTTTAGGACGCATTAAGGACACACGAAGATACATTAAGACATGCTAAGGACATGTTAAGGACACACAAAGACACGCTAAGATGCATTATGGCATGCTAAGGACATGCTAAGATACATTAGGACATGTTAAGGACATGCTAAGATACATTAGGACATGCTAAGGACATGCTAAGATGTATTATGACACACTAAGGACACACTAAGATACATTAGGACATGCTAAGGACATGTTAAGGACACACTAAGATATGCTAAGATACTTTAGGACATGCTAAGGACATGTTAAGGACACACAAAGACACACTAAGATGCATTATGGCATGCTAAGGGCATGCTAAGATACATTAGGACGTGTTAAGGACATGATAAGATACATTAAGACAGGTTAAGGACACGTGAAGGACATGCTAAGGCACATTAAGACACGTTAAGGACATGTTAAGGCACATTAAGACACGTTAAGCACATGCTAAGACACTGAAAACATGGTATAGATGCACTAAGACACATTAAGACATGCTAAGGACATGCTAAGGCACATTAAGACACGTTAAGAACACGTCAAGGCACATTAAGACATGTTAAGGACATGCTAAGACACGCTAAGCACACGCTAAGACACATGAAGGCGGTTGGAGGGGCTCTTTTTGGGGCCACAATGGGCTCCATTGAGTCTTTTGGGGTTGGGTGGCGGGCTCAGGGTGGCGCACGCTAACTACATGCCAAGCACACACTAAGCACACGTTAAGCACACGCTAAAGACACGTTAAGACATGCTAAGAGGGGCTCTTTTGGGGGCCTAACGGGCACTTTTGTGTCTTTTGGGGTTGGGTGGAGGGTTCATGTGGATCCCTGGGTAGCACACGCTAAGCACACGCTAAGCACACGCGTGTTCCCGCAGATCTTCTGTGTGCACGGCGGGCTGTCTCCGTCCATCCAGACCCTGGACCAGATCCGCACCATTGACCGCAAGCAGGAGGTGCCGCACGACGGACCCATGTGCGACCTGCTCTGGTCCGACCCCGAAGGTAACACACACGCGTGTGCACACGGATGTGCGTGGAACTACACGCGTGTGGAGACTATAGGGGGGTCTATGGGGCTCTATGGGGTTTGTAGGTCTCTATGGGTCCCTGTGGGGTCTCTATGGGGCTTTATGAGACTATGGTCTGGCCCCGAAGGTAACGCACACGCGTGTGCACACGGATGTGCGTGGAATTACACGCGTGTGGAGACTCTAGGGGGGTCTATGGGGCTCTATGGGGTCCCTATGGGGCTCTATGGGTCTCTATGGGGCTTTATGAGACTATGGTCCGACCCCGAAGGTAACGCACATGCGTGTGCACACGTATGTGCGTGGAATTACACGCGTGTGGAGACTCTAGGGGGGTCTATGGGGCTCTATGGGGTCCCTATAGGGCTCTATGGGTCCCTGTGGGGTCTCTATGGGGCTTTATGAGACTATGGTCCAACCCCGAAGGTAACAAACACGTGTGTGCACATGTATGTGCGTGGAACTACACGTGTGTGGAGACTCTACGGGGGTCTGTGGGGCTCTATGGGGTCCCTATGGGGCTCTATGGGTCCCTATGGGTCTCTATGGGGTTTGTAGGTCCCTATGGGGTCCCTATTAGTCTTTATGGGTCTCTATGGGTCCCTATGGGTCCCTATGGGTCTCTGTGGGTCCCTATGGGGTCCCTATGGCTCCCTATGGGTCTCTATGTGTCCCTATGGCTCCCTATGGTTCCCTATGGGTCTCTGTGTCCCTATGGGTCTCTATGTGTCCCTATGTGTCTCTGGGTACCTGTATGTCCCTATATCTCTCTATAGGATCCCCATTAACCCCTATATCCCCCCATTGACCCCATATATCTCCCCATAGACACCACAGGTTGGGGTGTCTCCCCTCGTGGTGCTGGGTACCTGTGTGTCCCTATAGGATCCCCATTGACCCTATATCTCTCTATGGGGTCCCTATATCTCTCTATGGGGTCCCTATATCTCTCTATG
>NW_015439908.1:11001-11985 GCF_001577835.2 Coturnix japonica | reverse complement strand
CTCTCTATGGGGTTTATAGGGTTTCTATCTGTCCCTATAGACACCACAGGTTGGGGTGTCAGTCCCCGCGGTGCCGGGTACCTGTGTGTCCCTATGGGGTCCCTATAGGATCCCTATGGTTCCCTATGGGTCCCTATGGGTCTCTATGTGTCCCTATGGGGTCCCTATGGGGTCCCTATGTGTCCCTATGGGTCTCTGTGTCCCTATGGGGTCCCTATGGCTCCCTATGTGTCCCTATGTGTCCCTATGGGGTCCCTATGGGGTCCCTATGGTTCCCTATGGGTCTCTGTGTCCCTATGGGGTCCCTGTGGTTCCCTATGGGTCTCTGTGTTCCTATGGGGTCCCTATGGCTCCCTATGGGTCTCTATGTGTCCCTATGGGGTCCCTATGGCTCCCTATGTGTCTCTATGTGTCTCTATGTGTCCCTATGTGTCTCTGGGTACCTGTGTGTCCCTATATCTCTCTATAGGATCCCCATTAACCCTATATCTCCCCATAGACACCACAGGTTGGGGTGTCTCGCCCCGCGGTGCCGGGTACCTGTGTGTCCCTATGGGGTCCCTATATCTCTCTATGGGGTCCCTATATCTCTCTATAGGGTCTCTATAGGGTCTCTATATCCCCTATATCTCCCCATAGACACCACAGGTTGGGGTGTGAGTCCCCGCGGTGCCGGGTACCTGTTTGGCAGCGACGTTGTGGCTCAATTCAACGCGTCCAACGACATCGACATGATCTGCCGGGCCCATCAACTCGTCATGGAGGGATACAAGTGGCACTTCAGTGAGACCGTATTGACCGTATGGTCTGCCCCTAATTACTGCTATAGGTAATGGGGTTATATGGGGTTATATGGGATCTATAGGGTTATATGGGGGATATGGGGTTATATGGGTGTAGTTACATGCCTTGGCCACCAGGTGGCGCTGTGGAGTGATGGGCTCTATGGGTGTAGTTACATGCAGTGGCCACCAGGGGGCGCTG
>NW_015439908.1:4997-6461 GCF_001577835.2 Coturnix japonica | reverse complement strand
CCACCAGGTGGCGCTGTGGAGTGATGGGCTCTATGGGTGTAGTTACATGCAGTGGCCACCAGGGGGCGCTGTGGGGTCTTATGGGGTTATATGGGGTTATATGGGGTTATATAGGGGATATGGGGTCACTATGGGGCTCTATGGGGTGCTATGGGGTCACTATGGGGCTCTATGGGGTGCCCATCAATTAGTGATGGAGGGATACAAGTGGCACTTCAGTGAGACCGTACTGACTGTATGGTCTGCCCCTAATTACTGCTATAGGTATATATGGGGTTTTATGGGGTTATATAGGGGATATGGGGTGATATTGGGTCAGTATGGGGGGTTATGGGGGGATATGGGGTCAGTATGGGGGGATATGGGGTCCCTGTGTGTCTCTATGTGTCCCTATATGTCTCTATGGGGTCTGTATATCTCTATGGGGTCTCTATGTGTCCCTATGTGTCCCTATGGGGCTTTATGGGGTCTGTATGTCCCTGTGTGTCCCTATGTGTCCCTATATGTCCCTATGTGTCCCTATAGTCCCTATATGTCCCTATGGGGCTTTATGGGGTCTGTATGTACCTATATGTCTCTATAGGGTCCCTGTATGTCCCTATGTGTCTCTATGGGGGTTCATGGGGTCTGTATGTCCCTATATGTCCCTATGGGGTCTCTATGGGGTCTCTATTGGGTCCCTATCGGGTCCCTATGTGTCTCTATGGGGTCTCTGTGGGGTCCCTATATGTCCCTATATGTCCCTATGTGTCCCTATATGTCCCTATATGTCCCTATGGGGTCTGTATGTCTCTATGGGGTCTCTATGGGGTCTCTATGGGGTCTCTGTGTCCCTATATGTCCCTATGTGTCCCTATATGTCCCTATGTGTCCCTATATGTCCCTATGGGGTCTCTATGGGGTCTGTATGTCCCTATGTGTCTCTATGTGTCCCTGTGTGTCCCTATGTGTCCCTATAGTCCCTATATCTCCCTATGTGTCCCTATGGGGTCTCTATGGGGTCCCTCTATATGCATGTCCCTATATGTCCCTATGGGGTCCCTATGTGTTCCTATGGGGTCCCTATGTGTTCCTATGGGGTCTGTACGTTCCTATGTGTCCCTATATGTCCCTATGGGGTCTGTATGTCCCTATATGTCCCTATACATCCCTCTATGTCCTTATGGGGTCCCTATATGTCTCTATACGTCCCTATATGTCCCTGTATGTCCCTATGTGTCCCTATGTGTCCCTATAGTCCCTATATGTCCTAATGGGGTCTCTGTGGGGTCCTTATGGGGTCCCTATATGTCTCTATGGGGTCCCTCTATATGTATGTCCCTATATGTCCCTATGGGGTCCCTATGGGATCTATGTGTCCCTATGTGTCCCTATAGTCCCTATATGTCCCTATGGGGTCTCTATGGGGTCCCTATGTGTCCCTATATGTCCCTATGGGGTCTGTATGTCCCTATATGTCCCTAT
>NW_015439908.1:0-3796 GCF_001577835.2 Coturnix japonica | reverse complement strand
GGGGGATTTTGGGGTAAAAAAGGCCGATTTTGGGTTAAAAAATGGCCAATTTTGGGGCTTTTTGGGGTCAAAAATGGCCGATTTGGGGGATTTTTGGGCTCATTTGGGGCCGATTTGGGGCCGTTTTTTCCTTCTCGGGATTTTCTTGTTTTGTTACTTGGGGTTTCGCTCCTTTTAGATATAAAAAATAAGACCAAAAAGAACCAAAAATGAGTCAAATGGACCCAAAAACAACCTGGGGGGGGGGGGGCACTGAGGGTTTGAATGGGGGCTCTATGGGGTTCTATGGGGCTCTATGGGGCTCTATGGGGTTCTATGGGGTCACTGGGTTTATGGGGTCTCAATGGGGCTCTATGGGGCTCTATGGGGTTCTATGGGGCTCTATGGGGTTCTATGGGGCACTGAGGGTTTGAATGGGGGCTCTATGGGGCTCTATGGGGTTCTATGGGGTCTCAATGGGGTTCTATGGGTCTATGGGGCTCTATGGGGTTTTATGGGGTCTCAATGGGGTTCTATGGGGCTCTATGGGGTCTGTGGGTTCCTGTGGGTCTCTATGGGGTCACTGGGTTTATGGGGTCTCAATGGGGCTCTATGGGGCACTATGGGCTTCTATGGGGCACTGTGGGTTTGAATGGGGTCTCTATGGGGTCAGTGGGTTTATGGGGTGTCAGTGGGGCTCTGTGGGGTCAGTGGGTTCCTGTGGGACTCTATGGGGTCAAATGGGGCACTATGGGGTTCTATGGGGCACTGTGGGTTTGAATGGGGGCTCTATGGGGTTCTGCGGGATCACTGGGTTTATGGGGTCTCAGTGGGGCTCTATGGGGCTCTGTGGGGTCCCCCTATGGGGTCTCTATGGGGTCCCTGTGGGCTCTATGGGGTCCCTATGTGGCCTTTCAGTGCTCTCTGTGTCTCCCTGTGTCCCTTTATGTCCACCCGTTCCCGTTCATTTCTCGTTATCTGGCGCCACCTCGTGGCCAAAAGGTGGAATTGCACCGTGAGGCGAAACCGGCGCATGCGCAGTGCTCCAGTCAAACTAACGCATGCGCACAGAGCGGTAACAACGTACGCATGCGTAGTGCGGCGCGGGACTTCAATGGAGCATGCGCAGTGCTGTTTGGAGCACAGATCGCTGTTAGCGCTGTCTGATGGCGGCGGAGCGGAGAGTGGGGGCGAATCTGCGTTAATCGATGAAAAAATGACACCAGGAAACGGGTTATTGGGCCCCAAGCACGCAAAGTCCTGTGGTGACGAATCTGCCGCACGGAACAGGAATACAGATATACCAGACATGGCGCATGCGCGGGACGGTGCCGGAAGTAGCGCATGCGCAGTGCGGTGCCTGAAGTAGCGCATGCGTAGTGGGGTGCAGAAAGTGGCGCATGCGCGTTGAGGTGCCGCAGATGGCGCATGCGCAGTGTCGTGCCTGAACTGGCGCATGCGTAGTAGGGTGCATCAAGCGGCGCATGCGTGAAGCGGTGCCGGAAGTGGCGCATGCGTGGTGTGGCGCCGGAAGTAGTACGTGCGTTCTGCCGTGTCGGTAATGGCGGCTGTGCTGTACTTCCGGTCAGGCTGTGTCGAACCTGCCGCTTAAATCACACGATTCTTAGACATAAATGGCGCATTAAACGTTTAATCGCACAATTGCTGGGGTTAAATGGCACAATTGGGGTTAAATGACAATTATTTGACTTAAATCGCACCATTAATGGGGTTAAATGCGCCACTTCCGGCACCGCATCGCGCATGCGCCACATTCTGCAACATACTACGCATGCGCTTTTTCAGGCAGTACACTGCGCATGCGCTAATTCTCGCGAAACTGCGCATGCGCCACTTATGGCTCCGTACTGCGCATGCGCCACTTCCGGCACCACACAGCGCATGCCCCACTACCGGCACTGCACCGCGCATGCGCAGCTCCATGCACCATACTGCGCATGCTCCAATTACGGCACCGCACCGCGCATGCGCCACGTTCTGCACCGTACTACGCATGCGCCTCTTCAGGTACCACACTGCGCATGCGCCTCTTGCAGCAGGACAGTGCGCATGCGCCATTCCTGGCACCCTAGTACGCATGCGCTATTTCAGGCATTGCATTGCGCATGCGCCATTTTCGGAACGGCAGCGCGCATGCGCCATCCTTGGCATCGCACTGCGCATGCGTTTCTTTTTGCCCCGCACTGCGCACGCGCGTTTTCCGGCACCGCTGTGCGCATGCGCCATTTCCTGCCTTCTACTACGCATGCGTCAGTTCCGGCTCCGCAGCACGCATGCGCTGTGTCCGTTATATCTGTTTTGGCGCATTTAACCCCATTAATCGTTCGATTTAAGTCTAATAATTTTTATTTAACCCCAGTTGTGCCATTTAACCCCAGTTATTGTGCGATTAAACGTGAATTGTGCCATTTAACTCTAATAATCTTGTGATTTGATCGGCAGATTCGACACAGCCTGACCGGAAGTACAACACAGCCGCCATTATCCACACATCAGAACGCACGTACCACTTCCGGCGCCACAGCGCGCATGCGCCGCTTCCGGCACCGCACCGCGCATGTGCCACTTCCGGCACTGCAATGCGCATGCGCAACTATGGGCACCGCAGCACGCATGCGCCAGCTCCAGTATATCAATCCTGCTCTCCCTTGCGGCTGTTTCGCCACAAGCGCCGAGTGCGGCAGATTCGTCACCACAGCACTCCTGTATTTTCGGGCGCAATAACCCGTTTTGTGGCGTTCCCGTGTCATTGATTAACGCTCCGCCGCCGTTGGACGCGTTCGTTTATCGGCAGACAGCGCTAACAACGAGCTATGCTCCAAACAGCACTGCGCATGCGCACGTTCTTAGCGCACGGTACGCAATTGTTAGCGTGAATAGCGCACTGCGCTGACGTTAGTATGAATGGAGCACTGCGCATGCGCCGGTGGCGCCTCACGCTGCAGTTCCAAGGTTTGTCCACACGGTGGCGCCAGAGAGCGAGGAATGAACGAGAGCGAATCTGCCGATTGATTCAGGAGGTGGCGAATCTGCGGAAAGGAAAAGGAGGACCGGTATGTGTGTCCCTGTGGCGCAGTGGTTAAGAACGCCGCCTTGTAACACTGGGTCTCCAGGTTCGAATCCCCGCTGTGGTGCAATCACGGGCTTGGACTCGATGATCTCTAAGCTCCCTTTCAACCCGCACCAGACTGTGACACCGTGATGATGTTGTGCGGGCCGGGCTGCTTCATTGCGGCACATTGCGTTAAAAACACTGAATTCCTTGGATTTTCCTCAATTTAAAACCGGATTTCTTGGTTTTCTTCCGCTCTAACCCTGTTTTTCTTGGTTTTCTTCCGTTCTAACCCGGCTTTTCTTGTTTTTTTTCGGCTCTAACCCTGTTTTTCTTGGTTTATTCCGGATCTAACCCTGTTTTTCTTGGTTTTATTCCGCTCTAACCCTGTTTTTCTTGGTTTTCTTCCGCTCTAACCCTGCTTTTCTTGGTTTTCTTCCGATCTAACCCTATTTTTCTTGGTTTTCTTCGGCTCTAACCCCGTTTTTCTTGGTTTTCTTCGGCTCTAACCCTGTTTTTCTTGGTTTTCTTCCGCTCTAACCCTGTTTCTCTTTGTTTTATTCCGCTCTAACCCTGTTTTTCTTGGTTTTCTTCCGTTCTAACCCGGCTTTTCTTGGTTTTCTTCTGCTCTAACCCTGTTTTTCTTGGTTTTCTTATGTTCTAACCCAGCTTTTCTTGGTTTTTTCGGCTCTAACCCTGTTTTTCTTGGTTTATTCCGGATCTAACCCTGTTTTTCTTGGTTTT
>NW_015439907.1:81133-84814 GCF_001577835.2 Coturnix japonica | reverse complement strand
TATGGGGTGAATGGGATCTATGGGGTGATGGGGCTCTATGGGGTGATGGGGCCCTATGGGATAGTTGGACCCTATGGGGTGATGGGGCCCTATGGGGTGATGGGGATCTATGGGTTGATGGGGCCTTATGGGGCAGTGATGTGTCCCTGTGGGGTGGTGGGACTCTATGGGGCAGGGGGATCTATGGGGCCCTATTGGGTGATGGGGCCCTATGGGATGGTTGGACCCTATGGGGTGATGAGGCCCTATGGGGTGATGATGAGACCCTATGGGGTGGGGGGGATCTATGGGGTGATGGGGCTCTATGGGTTGATGGGGTCCTATGGGGTGATGGGGCCTTATGGGGTGATGGGGATCTATGGGGTGATGTCCCTATGGGGTTTCAATGTCTCCCTATGGGGTGCTGTGTCCCTCTATGGGGCAGCGATGTCTCCCTATGGGGTATTTCTGTGTCCCTATGGGGTGATATGTCCCTCTATGGGGTGTCAATGTGTCCCTATGGGGCGATATGTCCCTCTATGGGGCAGCATTATCTCCCTATGGGGCAATATGTCCCTCTATGGGGCAGCAATGTCTCCCTATGGGGTATTTCTGTGTCCCTATGGGGCGATATGTCCCTCTATGGGGTGTCAGTGTGTCCCTATGGGGTGATATGTCCCTCTATGGGGCAGCACTGTCTCCCTATGGGGCGATATGTCCCTCTATGGGGCAGCATTATCTCCCTATAGGGCGATGTATCCCTCTATGGGGCAGCGTTATCTCCCTATAGGGCGATATGTCCCTCTATGGGGCAGCATTATCTCCCTATAGGGCGATGTGTCCCTCTATGGGGCAGCTCTGTCTCCTTATAGGGCGATGTGTCCCTCTATGGGGCAGCATTATCTCCTATGGGGTGCTGTGTCCCTCTATGGGGCAGCGTTCTCTCCCTATGGGTCTCCATCTCCCCCCCCGCCCCATAAGTCCCGTCTGTCCCGGATGTCGCGGCTCCTTTTGGGGCCGGATGACGCGGTGACCCCACGAACCCCCCCCCCCCCCCCCCCAACTCCTTCCCGGCAGCCCCACCCACCCACTGCCGGTCCGACCCCCAACCCCCCCCCCACCCCCACTGCCGGTCCGACCCCAACCCCCCCCCCACCCACTCCGGTCACGACCCCCAACCCCCCCCCACCCACTGCCGGTCCGCACCCCCCCGGGACCCACCGGTGTCACCGGGTCACACTTATGGGGCGGGGGGGGGATGGGGACAATGACGGAGCTGGCGCCGGGATGGCGGAGAAACGAGACGGGATGCGCGGGTGGAATAGGGCTGAAAATAGGGCGCAGCGCAGTGAGAATGGGGCGCAGTTATGGGTGTGAAAATAGGGCGCAGTTATGGGTCTGAAAATGGGGTGTAGTGCAATGGGGCTCAAAATAGGTCTGAAAATAGGACGCAGTTATGGGGCTGAAAATGGGACGCAGTACAATGGGGCTCAAAATGGGGCTGAAAATGGGGCGCAGCGCAGTGAGAATGGGGCGCTGTTATGGGGCTGAAAATGGGGCGCAGTGCAATAGGGCTCAAAATGGGGCTGAAAATGGGGCGCAGTTGTGGGGCTGAAAATGGGGTGCAGTGCAATGGGGCTGAAAATGGGGAGCAGTGCAATGGGGCTCAAAATGGGTCTGAAAATGGGGCGCAGTTGTGGGGCTGAAAATGGGGCGCAGTGCAATAGAACTGAAAATGGGGCGCAGCGCAATGAAAATGGGGCACAGTTGTGGGTCTGAAAATGGGGCGCAGTGCAATGGGGCTCAAAAAGGGGCTGAAAATGGGGCGCAGTGCAATAGAACTAAAAATGGGGCACAGTTGTGGGTCTGAAAATGGGGCTCAGACCAATGGGTCTGAAAATGGGGTGCAGAGCAATAAAATGGGGTGCAATTCTGGGTCTGAAAATGGGGCGCAGTGCAATGGGGTTGAAAATGGGGCGCAGTGCAGTGGAACTGAAAATGGGGCACAGTTGTGGGTCTGAAAATGGGGCGCAGTGCAATGGGGCTCAAAAAGGGGCTCAGAATGGGGCGCAGTGCAATAGAACTGAAAATGGGGCACAGTTGTGGGTCTGAAAATGGGGCTCAGACCAATGGGGCTGAAAATGGGGCTCAGTTGTGGGTCTGAAAATGGGGCGCAGTGCAACGGGGCTCAAAAGGGGGCGCAGTGCAATGGGGCTGGAAATGGGGCTGAAAATGGGGCTCAGACCAATGGGTCTGAAAATGGGGCGTAGTGCAATGGGGCTCAAAATGGGGTGTAGTTGTGAGTCTGAAAATGAAGTGCAGTGCAATGGGGTTGAAAATGGGGCGCAACTTTGGGTCTGAAAATGGGGCGCAGTACAATGAGACTCAAAATGGGGCGCAGTGCAATGGAACTCAAAATGGGGCACAGTTGTGGGTCTGAAAATGAGGCGCAGTGTAATAGAACTGAAAATGGGGCGCAGTTGTGGGTCTGAAAATGGGGCGCAGTGCAATGGGGCTCAAAATGGGGTGCAGTTGTGGGTCTGAAAATGGGGCACAACTTTGGGTCTGAAAACGGGGCGCAGCGCAATGGGGCTGGAAATGGGGTGCAGCGCAATGGGGCTGGAAATGGGGCGCAGCGCAATGAAAATGGGGCGCAGTGCAATGGGTCTGAAAATGGGGCGCAGCGCAGTGAGACTCAAAATGGGGCGCAATTCTGGTTCTGAAAATGGGGTGCAGTGCCACGATCCCAAAACAACTGCAGCTATGGGTCTGAAAATGGGGCGCAGTTGTGGGTCTGAAAATGGGGCGCAGTGCAATGAAAATGGGGCGCAGCTGTGGGTCTGAAAATGGGGCGCAGTGCAATGAGACTCAAAATGGGGCGCAGTTGTGGGTCTGAAAATGGGGCGCAGTGCAATGAGACTCAAAATGGGGCGCAGTTGTGGGTCTGAAAATGGGGCGCAGCGCAATGAAAATGGGGCACAACTTTGGGTCTGAAAATGGGGCGCAGTTGTGGGTCTGAAAATGAGGCGCAGTGCAATAGAACTCAAAATGGGGCGCAGTTGTGGGTCTGAAAATTGGGCGCAGTTGTGGGTCTGAAAATGGGGTGCAGTGCAATAGAACTGAAAATGGGGCGCAGTGCAATGGGGCTGGAAATGGGGCGCAGTTGTGGGTCTGGAAATGGGGCGCAGTGCAATAGAACTGAAAATGGGGCTCAGTGCCACGATCCCCAAACAACTGCAGCTATGGGTCTGAAAATGGGGCGCAGTTGTGGGTCTGGAAATGGGGCGCAGTGCAATGGGGCTCAAAATGGGGCTCAAAATGGGGCGCAGTGCAATGAAAATGGGGCGCAGTTGTGGGTCTGAAAATGGGGCGCAGCGCTGCTCCCCCTTAACCCCCATTTCTCTCCCCCCACAGGAGGAAGCACGTGGCGGCGCTGCTGGACTTGCGCGGGTTGCGCAGCCCGGCTGCGCGGCAGGAGATCCTGGGGGTCCTGCAGGATGTGGGGCTGGGGGACAACGAGGGGGGGGGGGGACCCCCCCGGGAACGGGCGTTCTTCGCCGAGCTGCCCGTTGCGCGGAGGCCGCGCTGTTTGCCCTTCGATCTGCAGCGCCTGGCCAGGCTGCGCATCAGGGGGCTGCGCCCGGAGGGACCCAATGAGGGGCGGCTGTGAGGGATGCGCACCTATGGGGGGCGATGGGGGGG
>NW_015439907.1:76018-77153 GCF_001577835.2 Coturnix japonica | reverse complement strand
GGGTTTGAAAATAGGGGCAAATTGTGTTTGAAAATAGGGGGCAAATTGGGTTTGAAAATGGGCAATTTGGGTTTGAAAATAGGGGGCAAATATCAGAGTATGAAAATGGGCAAACTGCGTCTGAAAATAGGGGGCAAAATAGGGGGCGAATATCAGAGTCTGAAAATAGGGGGCAAATTTTGTTTGAAAATAGGGGGCAAATATCAGAGTCTGAACATGGGAAAATTGCATCTGAAAATGGGGGGCAAATTGTGTCTGAAAATAGGGGGCAAATTGTGATTGAAAATGGGGGGCAAATTGTGATTGAAAATGGGCAAATTGTGTTTGAAAATAGGGGGCAAATATCAGAGTCTGAAAATAGGGGGCAAATTGTGTTTGAAAATGGGGGGCAAATTAGGTCTGAAAACAGGGGGCAAATATCAGAGTCTGAAAATGGGGGGCAAATTGTGTTTGAAAATAGGGGGCGAATATCGGAGTCTGAAAATAGGGGCAAATCTGTGTCTGAAAATAGGGGGCAAATTGTGTTAGAAAATAGGGGGCAAATATCGGTGTCTGAAAATAGGGGGCGAATATCGGAGTCTGAAAATAGGGGGCAAATAGCAGAGTGAAAATAGGGGGCAAATTTTGTTTGAAAATAGGGGGCAAATTGTATTTGAAAATGGGCAAGTTGGGTTTGAAAATAGGGGGCAAATTGTGTTTGAAAATAGGGGGCAAATTGTGTTTGAAAATAGGGGGCAAATATCAGAGTCTGAAAATGGGCAAATTGTGTTTGAAAATAGGGGGCAAATCCACGTCTGAAAATGGGGGGCAGCGCTGTGACCCCCAAATGAGCACAGAGCTTCATTTCAAAATGGGGGGCAGCTCTGCGTCTGAAAATAGGGGGCAAATCCACGTCTGAAAATTGGGGGCAAATCTGATGCCCCCAGTTGGGGGCAGCGCAGTGTCTGAAAATAGGGGGCAAATAAAGGGGGGGGGGTAAATCCGTGTCTGAAAATGGGGGGGGGGGCAAATCCAGAGCCCCCAAAATTGGGGCGCAGCGCAATGTCCTGAAATGGGGCGCAATGGTCTGGGGCTGAAAATAGGGCGCAGATCAGGGGCTGAAAATAGGGCGCAATGCAAGGGCTGAAAATAGGGG
>NW_015439907.1:65201-72347 GCF_001577835.2 Coturnix japonica | reverse complement strand
GCCATATAGGACAGGGATGGCCACCCACCTCCTAAGGACGAACCAAACTATAAACACCAAAGGCACCACGACAATGGCGACAGCAACTATAGACACACTAAATAGCCAAACAGACGAAATGCAAGACACTATACGGGAACAACAACTATAAGGAACAGGGCATGGCCCCATAAGACAGACACGGGGACCGCCATGTCCCTTAAAGGGGGGTTGGGGGGTTGGGGGTTGGGCCTTGCCCGAATGTCCCCCCCGCCCCCCCCCCCCGGTTCCCGGTGTGTCAATCCGCTGTTGAATCTACTGGGGGGAGAAGGAAAACGGGGGGGAGGCGGAGGGGGGGTCTTTGAGGGGGGGTCAGTACATGGGAAGGGAGAGCCGAGGAGCGACCCCGACTGGGCAGGGACAGCCCTATGGGGGCAGAGACCCCCCCATAATGGGCAGGGACCCCCATAATGGGCAGTGCCCCCCTATATTGGGCAGTGCCCCCCCATAATGGGCAGGGACCCCCATAATGGGCAGGGACACCCCTATACTGGGCAGAGACCCCCATACTGGGCAGGGACACCCCATACTGGGCAGGGGTCCCCCATACTGGGCAGGGACCCCCCTATACTGGACAGGGGTCCCCCATACTGGACAGGGGTCCCCCATACTGGGCAGGGACCCCCCCTATAATGGGCAGGGACCCCCCTATACTGGACAGGGGTCCCCCATACTGGACAGGGGTCCCCCATACTGGGCAGGGACCCACATACTGGGCAGAGACCCCCCCCTATACTGGGAAGGGACCCCCATACTGGGCAGATAACCCCCCTATACTGGGCAGGGGTCCCCCATACTGGGCAGGGACCCCCATACTGGGTAGGGACCCCCATATTGGGCAGGGATCCCCCCCACTATATTGGGCAGAACCCCCCATACTGGGCAGAGACCCCCATACTGGGCAGGGGTCCCCCATACTGGGTAGGAACCCTCCCCCTATAGGGGGCAGAGACCCCCATACTGGACAGGGACCCCCATAATAATCAGGGACCCCCCCCTATACTGGACAGGGAACCCCCATACTGGGCAAGAACACCCCTATACTGGGCAGGTAACCCCCCCATAATGGGCAGGGACCCCCCTATATTGGGCAGGGACCCCCTATACTGGGCAGGTAACCCCCCCATAATGGGCAGGGACCCCCATACTGGGAAGGGACACCCCTATACTGGGGAGGGGACCCCCTATACTGGTCAGTGCCCCCCCACACTGGGCAGGGACCGCCCCTATATTGGGCAGGGGTCCCCCATACTGGGCAGGGACCCCCACTATACTGGGCAGTGCCCCCCCCATATTGGGCAGGGACCCCCCATACTGAGCAGGGGTCCCCCATACTGGGCAGGGACCACCCCTATACTGGGCAGGGACCCCCATACTGGGCAGGGACCCCCCTATACTGGGAAGTGCCCCCCCATAATGAGCAGGGACCCCCATACTGGGCATGGATCCCCATACTGGGCAGAGCCCCCATACTGGGCAGTGCCCCCCCATACTGGGCAGGTAACCCCCCCTATACTGGGCAGGGGTCCCCCATACTGGGCAGAGACCCCCTATATTGGGCAGGGAACCCCATACTGGGCAGGGAACCCCATACTGGGCAGGGACACCCCTATACTGAGTAGGGACCCCCATATTGGGCAGGGATCCCCCCCACTATATTTGGCAGAGCCCCCATACTGGGCAGGGACCCCCATACTGGGTAGGGACCCCCCCCCCCATACTGGGCAGGGACCCCCCATACTAAGCAGGGACCCTCCATACTAAGCAGGGACCCCCATACTGGGTAGGGACGCCCCCTATATTGGGCAGAGACCCCCCATACTGGGCAGGGGTCCCCCATACTGGGTAGGGACACCCCTATACTGGGGAGGGGACCCCCTATACTGGGCAGTGCCCCCATAATGGGCAGGGACCCCCCCCCCATACTAAGCAGGGACCCCCCTAATGGGCAGGGACCCCCATAGGGGACAGAGACCCCCATACTGGGCAGTCCCCCCCCCACCCCCTCCATTAGGTATTGACGACCACCCCCCCCCTTCAACTTCAGTCCTCCCACACTCTATGATCCAACCCTATGTCGCTCCACATTCTCATGGTCTTCGCAACTCTATGGGTTCTTCCGCATCTCTATGGTCCTCCAGCAATTCTATAGTCCTCCAGCAAATACCTAGGTCCTCCAGCAACTCTATGGTCTACCAGGCCTCCCCCTCCAGCCTCGCGCCCGTTTACGACATCTCCCTCCCTCTTACGACATCGGCGCTTCGGCGCTCCCCGCGGTTGCGGGGCGCTTTACGGCCCGGCGATGGCGGAGCGGCAGCGGGCGGAGAGCGGCGACGGGCCCGGGCGGCACCGAAGCCCCGGGGGCAACAACGGGCTGAGAACGAGGCCGAGCCGAGGCACTAAAGACACGGCCAACGAGTATTTCAAAGGTAAAGGGGGGGCCAGAAAGGGAGCCATGGGGAAGATATGAGATATGAGGGGTGCAAATAGTGAGCAATATGGGGGGACTAGGCAGTATGGGGGTGCCTGAGATAGTGAGCCATAGGGGGGATATGGGTATGAGCGGGTGCAAATAGTGACCATAGGGGGATATGGGATATGAGGGGTGCAGATAATACCATGGGGAATGGGGGAATGGGGGCGTGCAATAGTAGCCATGAGGGGGATATGGGTGCCAGATAGGAGCATAGAGGATATGGGGGGTGCCAGAATAGTACCATGGGGGATATGTGAATGAGGGTGCCAAATAGTTACAATGGGGGATTATGGGGAATGGGGTGCCAGATAGTGAGCCATGAGGGGGGATATGGGCCAGATAAGGGAGCCATGGAGGATTATGGCGTGCCAGATAGTGAGCCATAGGATATGGGGAATGGGGGGCCCCGCAAAAAAATGTGAAAAGGGGCCCCATGGGGATATGGGGGAATGGGGGGTGCCAGATAGTGACACTATAGGGGGATATTGGGGGAATGGGGGTGCCAAGATATAGCCATAGGGGATATGGGAATGGGGGTGGCAGATAGTGAGGCCATAGGGGGATATTGTCGGAATGGGTGCCAAAATTGTGAGCCATGGGGGTATGGGAATGGGGGTGCCAGATAGGGAGCCAATGGGGGATATGGGTGCCAGATAGTGAGCCATTGGGGGGGATATAAGAGGAATGGGGTTGCCAGATAGACCATGGGGGATATGGGGAATGGGGGTCAGATAGTGAGCCTTGGGGGTATGGGAATGGGGGGTGCCAGATAGGAGCTATGGAGGGGATATGGGATGGGGTGCCAAATAGGAGCCTGGGGATATGTTGTCAAGATAGTGAGCCATAGAGGATATGGGGGGTGCCAGATAGTGAGCCATTGGGGATATGGGGAATGGGGGTCAAAAAGGAGCCATAGGGGGATAGGGTGCCAGATAGTATAGAGTGTGGGTCCAGAGTACATGGAGGCGAGAGGGATAGTGAGCGGAGGGATGGGGGGTGCCAGATAGTGGAGCAATGGAGGGTATGGTGCAGATAGTGAGCATTGGGGGAATATAGGAGGAATGGGTTCCAGACTAGGGAGCCATGGGGGATATGGGAATGGGAGTGCAGAATAGTGACAAGTGGATTATCGGGGATGGGGGTGCCAGATGGTGAGCCATAGGGTATATGGGGGAATGGGGGGTGCTCAAAAGTGAGCCATAGGGATATGGGTGCCAGATAGTGAGCATAGGGGGATATGGGATGTAGATGGGGGTGCCAATAGTGAGCCATAGGGAATGGGGGGTGCAGATGGGGAGCTATGGGGATATGTGGAATGGGGGTGCCAGATGAGGAGCATAGGGGATAGTGGGGGAATGGGGTTGCAGATAGGGATCTGGAGGGGATATGGGGATGGGGGTGCAAACTAGTGACGGCATAGCGGGGGATCATGGGAATGGGGGTGCAGATAGGGACCATGGGGGGATATGGGGGATGGGTTGCCAAAAGTGAGCATAGGGGCGGAATTGGGGAATGGGCGGGTGCCAGATAGTGAGCCATGGGGGGATATGGGATATGGGGGGTGCCAAATAGTGAGCCATAGGGGATATGGGGAATGGGGGGGTGCCAGAAGTGAGCCATTGGGCGGTGATATGGGAAATGGGGGTGCACGATAGTAGCATAGGGGGGATATGGGGAATGGGGTAGCGCATAGCGGAGCATTAGGGGAATATGGGGGCCAGATTGTGAGCCGATGGGGGATATGGGTGCCAGAATTGTGAGTCATAATGGGATATGGGGAATGGGGGGTGCCAGATAGTGAGCCATTGGGGGATATGGGGGAATGGGGGGTGCCAGATAGGGAGCCATGGGGGGATATGGGTGCCAGATTGTGAGTCATAATGGGGATATAGGGGAATGGGGGGTGCCAGATAGTGAGCCATTGGGGGATATGGGGATGGGGGTGCCCAGATAGAGCATGGGCGGGATATGCGGTGCCAAATAGGGAGTCATTGGGGAATGGGGGTGCCAGATGTGAGCCGAGGGGGGAATGCCGTTGCAGATAGTGAGCCATGGGGGATATGGGGATGGGGGTGCGCAAATTGTGAAGGCCATAGAGGCATATGGGAATGGGGGGGCCAGAAGAGCCATGGGGATAATGAGGAGCCCAAAGGGAGCCATGGGGGGATATGGGGAATGGGGGGTGCCAGATAGTGAGCCATGGGAGGATATGGGGGGTGCCAGATAGTGAGCCATGGGGGGATATGGGGTCCAGAGAGTGGTCATGGGGGGATGGGGGGAATGGGGGGTGCCAGATAGTGACCATGAGGAATATGGGTGCAAGCTAGGGGCCCCAGACCCCCACTGTGCTTCCCCATTTCCCATAGGGAAGCAGTACGGGAGGTCCCCCAACACCCCATCCCAACACCCCCAT
Organism: Coturnix japonica; assembly: GCF_001577835.2. Taxonomy (NCBI): domain Eukaryota; kingdom Metazoa; phylum Chordata; class Aves; order Galliformes; family Phasianidae; genus Coturnix; species Coturnix japonica. Next base: position 67,419 of record NW_015439907.1, on the reverse strand, counting down.
CCTAACGTCCCTCATCCTAACACCCCCCATCCCTGACCCCCCATCACCCATAACCCCCCATTCCCACTAGGGAAGCAGTACGAGGAGTCCCCCATCACCGCCCCATCACCCCATAACCTCCATTTCCCATAGGCGAAGCAGTACGAGGACGTCCCCCCCACCCCATAACCGCCATTCTCCATAGGGGAAGCAGTACGGAGGAGCCCCCCCTCACCCCATACCCCATAACCCCGTTTCCCATAGGGAAGCAGTACGAAGGACTCCCCATCACCCCATACCCCCTGTTTCCCATAGGGAAGCAGTACGAGGAGGCGGTGGAGCTGTACAGCCGCGCCATCGAGCTGAACCCCACCAACGCCATCTATTATGGCAACCGCAGCCTGGCCTACCTGCGCACCGAGTGCTACGGATACGCGCTGGCCGACGCCACCAGGGCCATCGAGCTGGACAGCAAGTAACAATCAGATCTAAGAGGGCGGCCAGCAACATTGGCCTGGGCAACCAAGCGGCGCTGAGGGCACTATGAGACGGTGAGGGGGGCTTAAGGGGGGGTCTTAGGGGGGTCTTAAGGGGGGTAATAAAGGGGGTTGGGGGGCTAGAAGGGGATGGACAGTGAGTACATCAAGGGATGCTATAGGAGGGCGGCCAGCAACATGGCGCTGGGCAAGGTCAAGGCGGCGCTGAGGGACTACGAGACGGTGAGGGGGGGTCTTAAGGAGGTCTTGGGGGTCTTAAAGGGGAGGCCATGTGGGTCTATGGGGCTATGGGGGGTCTAAAAGGGGCTGGACATCAAGTACATCAAGGGATACTATAGGAGGGTGGGCAGCAACATGGCGCTGGGCAAGGTCAAGGCGGCGCTGAGGGACTACGAGACGGTGAGGGGGGGTCTTAGGGGGGTCTTATGGGGATCTTGGGGGAGTTATTTGGGGTTGGGGTGTAATAAAAGGGGATGGGCAGTGAGTACATCAAGGGGTATTACAGGAGGGTGAGCAGCAACATGGTGCTGGGCAAGGTCAAGGCGGCGCTGAGGGACTAGGAGACAGTGAGGGGGGGTCTTAAGAGGGGGGTGGGTGGCTTAAAGGGGAGGCTATGGGTGGCTATGGGGCTATGGGGGGTCTAGAACATCAAGGGATGCTATAGGAGGGTGGGCAGCAACATGGCAATGGGGAAGGTCAAGGTGGCGCTGAGGGACTATGAGACGGTGAGGGGGGGTCTTAGGGGGGTCTTATGGGGGGTTATTTGGGGGTAGGGGGGGCTAAAAGGGGCTGTGACCCACAGATGTGTGGGGTGGGGTCTGGGGGTGTCCATAAATGCGGCCCTAAAAGGGGCTGGGGGCGTCGCTGTCATTGTGTGCTGTGGGGTGTCAGCAGTGGGTGCTGCTGGTGGCCTCAACCCACCACCACTGTAACCCCATAGAAACCCCCAATCGTTGGGGTTGGATGGACCCGAAGACCCCACAAATCCCCCCCAAAACAAGCCCCATAGCCCCCCAAAATCAACCCCAAATAACCCCCAGACCCCTTTTATAACCCCCCTGCCCCTGTCCCAGGTGCTGAAGGTGAGGCCCAGTGATAAGGAGTGCAATAAGATCGTCAAGCAACCCCATAATGCCCCCAAAACACCCCCCAGACCCCCCATAACCCCCCATAACCCCCCATAACCCCCCAAAACAAGCCCCATAGCCCCCCCAAACCCCTCAAAAGACCCCCCAGACCCCCAAAACCCCCCCCAAATACCCCTAATCCCCCCATAACCCCCCAAAACAACCCCAATCCCCCATAACACCACAAGCCCCATAGCCCCCCAAAAACACCCCCTATCCTCCCATAACACCACAACACAAGCCCTATAGCCCCCCAAAATCACCCCCATCCCCCCCAGACCCCATTTTTAACCCCCTGCCCCTGTCCCAGGTGGTGAAGGTGAGGCCCAACGACAAGGACGCCAAGCTGAAGTACCAGGAGTGCAATAAGATCGTCAAGCAGAAAGCCTTCGAGCGCGCCATCGCCAGCGACGAGCACAAGAGATCCGTCGTCGACTCCCTCGACATCGAGAGCATGAGTGAGGAAAGACCCCTCCCCAAATAACACACACGGATGGGACACCCCCAGCTTGTAACCTATGGGGTCTTTGGTTGAGGTTGGGGGTCTTCTGTGGGGGTTCTGGGAGGATTTAGGGGTCTTTGGTTGAGGTTGGGGGTCTTTGGTTGAGGTTGGGG
>NW_015439907.1:55849-64602 GCF_001577835.2 Coturnix japonica | reverse complement strand
GAAGGTTGGGGGTTTCTATGGGGGTTTCTGGGGGTGTTGGGGGTCTTGGTTGAGGTTGGGGGTCTTCTATGGGGGTTCTGGGTGGGCTTAGGGGTCTTTGGTTTAGGTTAGGGGGCTGAGGAGGGGGTGGGTAACCTCCAGTCTGGGTTCTATGTGGGGCTCTGGGGGGTTGGGGTCTTTTGGTTGAGGTTGGGGGGCAGAGGAGGGGGTGGGTGACTCCCAGTATGGGTTCTGGGGAGGTTTGGAGGTCTTTAGTTGAGGTTGGGGGTCTTCTATGGGGGTTCTGGGGGTGTTGGGGGTCTTTGGGTTGAGGTTGGGGGTCTTCCTATGGGGGTTCTGGGAGGACTTGGGGTCTTTGGTTGAGGTTGGGGGCCTTCTGTGGGTTCTGGGAGGATTAGGGCTCTTTGGTGTGAGGTTGGGGGTCTTCTATGGGTTTCTGGGAGATTTAAGGGTCTTTATGAGGTTGGGGTCTTCTATGGGGGTTCTGGGAGGGCTTGGGGGTCTTTGGTTGAGGTTGGGGGTCTTCTATGGGGGTTCTGGGAGGGCTTGGGGTCTTTAGTTGAGGTTGGGGGTCTCCAGTGGGGGTTCTGGAGGGCTTGGGGCTCTTTAGTTGAGGGTTGGGGGTCTTTTGGGGGTTCTGGGAGGATTTAGGGGTCTTTAGTGAGGTTGGGGGTCTTCTATGCGGGTTCTGGGGTGTTGGGGTCTTTAGTTGAGGTTGGGGGTCTTCTATGGGGTTCTGGGGTTGTTGGGGGTCTTTGGTTGAGGTTGGGGGTCTTCTATGGGGGTTCTGGGAGGACTTGGGGGTCTTTGGTTGAGGTTGGGGGCCTTCTGTGGGGGTTCTGGGAGGACTTGGGGGTCTTTGGTTGAGGTTGGGGGTCTTCTCTGGGGGTTCTAGATGGGTTTAGGGATCTTTGGTTGAGGTTGGGGGCTGAGGAGGGGGTGGTTCTTGGTGTCCCCATGGTGTTCCTGATGTCCCCGTGATGTTCTTGATGCCCCCGTGAGGTTCTTGATGTCCCCATGAGGTTCTTGATGACCCCATAAGGTTCTTGATGTCCACATGGTGTTCTTGATTTCCCCATGAGGTTCTTGATGTCCCCATGATGTTCTTAGTGTCCCCATGTTGTTCCTGGAGTCCCCTTGGTGTTCTTGATGCGCCCATAAGGTTCTTGATGACCCCATAAGGTTCTTGATGTTCCCATGGTGTTCTTGGTGTCTCCATAAGGTTCCTGATATACCCATGAGGTTCCTGATGTCCCCATGAGGTTCCTGATGTCCCCATGAGGTTCTTGGTGTCCCCATGGTGTTCTTGGTGTCCCCATGGTGTTCTTGGTGTCCCCATGAGGTTCTTGATGTCCCCATGAGGTTTTTGATATCCACATGATGTTCCTGATGTCCCCATGAGGTTCTTGATGTCCCATTGGTGTTCCTGATGTCCTCATGGTGTTCTTGATATCCCTATGGTGTTCTTGGTGTCCCCATGAGGTTCCTGATGACCCTATAAGGTTCTTGATGTCCCCATAAGGTTCCTGATATCCCCATGATGTTCTTGATGTCCCCGTGATGTTCTTGATGTCCCCATGAGGTTCTTGATGTCCCCGTGATGTTCTTGATGTCCCCATGAGGTTCTTGATATCCCCATGAGGTTCTTGGTGTCCCCATGAGGTTCCTGGTGTCCTCATGATGTTCTTGATGTCCCTATGAGGTTCTTGATGTCCCCATGGTGTTCTTGGTGTCCCCATGATGTTCTAGATGTCCCCATGAGGTTACTGATATCCCGATGAGGTTCTTGGTGTCCCCATGAGGTTCTTGATGTCCCCATGGTGTTCTCAGTGTCCCAATGATGTTCTTGATGTCCCCATGAGGTTCCTGATGTCCCCATGAGGTTTTTGATGTCCCCATGATGTTCTTGGTGTCCCAGTGATGTTCCTGGTGTCCCCATGAGGTTCTTGTTGTCCCAGTGATGTTCTTGATATCCCCATGAGGTTCTTGATGTCCCCATGAGGTTCTTGATGACCCCATAAGGTTCTTGATATCCCCATGGTGTTCCTGGTGTCCTCATGATGTTCTTGATGTCCCTATGAGGTTCTTGATGTCCCTATGAGGTTCTTGATGTCCCCATGATGTTCTTGATGTCCCCATGAGGTTACTGATATCCCGATGAGGTTCTTGATGTCCCCATGAGGTTCCTGATATCCCCATGGTGTTCTTGATGTCCCCATGAGGTTCTTGGTGTCCCACTGATGTTCTTGATGTCCCCATGAGGTTCTTGATGTCCCCATGAGATTCTTGATGTCCCCATGAGGTTCTTGATGACCCCATAAGGTTCTTGATATCCCCATGGTGTTCCTGATGTCCCCATGGTGTTCCTGGTGTCCCCATGAGGTTCTTGATGACCCCATAAGGTTCTTGATGTCCACATGGTGTTCTTGGTGTCCCAATGATGTTCTTGATGTCCCCATGGTGTTCTTGGTGTCCCCATGGTGTTCCTGATGTCCCCATGATGTTCTTGATGTCCCCATATGGTTCTTGATGACCCCATAAGGTTCTTGATGTCCCCATAAGGTTCCTGATGTCCCCATGGTGTTCTTGATGTCCCCATGAGGTTCCTGATATCCCCGTGGTGTTCCTGATGTCCCCATGAGGTTCTTGATGTCCCCATGAGGTTCCTGGTGTCCCCATGGTGTTCCTGGTGTCCCCATGAGTTTCTTGATAACCCCATGAGGTTCTTGATAACCCCATGAGGTTCTTGATGACCCCATAAGGTTCTTGATGTCCCCATGATGTTCTTGATGTCCCCATAGTGTTCCATATATCTCTATGATGTTCTTGATGTCCCCTTGGTGTTCTTGATGTCCCCATGATGTTCTTGATGTCCCCATGATGTTCTTGATGTCCCCATGAGGTTCTTGGTGTCCCCATGATGTTCTTGATGTCCCCATGAGGTTCTTGATGTCCCCATGAGGTTCTTGATGCCCCCGTGAGGTTCTTGATGTCCCCATGATGTTCTTGATGTCCCCATGATGTTCTTGATATCCCCCATGGTGTTCTTGATGTCCCCATGGTGTTCTTCATGTCCCCATGAGGTTCTTGATGTCCCCGTGATGTTCTTGATGTCCCTATGAGGTTCTTGATGTCCCCATGAAGTTCTTGATGTCCCCATGGTGTTCTTGATGTCCGCTTGGTGTTCCATATATCCCTATGATGTTCTTGATGTCCCCTTGGTGTTCCTGATGTCCCCATGAGGTTCTTGATGTCCCAATGATGTTCTTAATGTCCCCATGAGGTTCTTGATGTCCCCATGATGTTCTTGATGTCCTCATGGTGTTCTTGATGACCCCATGATGTTCTTGATGTCCCCATGAGGTTCCTGATGTCCCCATGGTGTTCCTGATATCCCCATGATGTTCCTGATGTCCCCATGAGGTTCTTGATGTCCCATTGATGTGCCTGATGTCCTCATGGTGTTCCTGATATCCCCTTGGTGTTCTTGATGTCCCCATGAGGTTCTTTATATCCCCAAGTTGTTCCTGGTGTCCCCCCATTGTTCCCCTATTCCCCCCATGGTCTCTTCCATCCCCCATTGTGTATTACTACTCCACCCCAAGTCTTTGGCTGGGGGGGGTTCAATCAATGGGGTGGAATAGGGGGTCCCAGGGGGGGTGGGGGGGCTTCCCACCCCTCAACCCCCCCCCCCTTATTATTGCAGCCATTGAGGACGAATACAGCGGCCCTAAACTGGAGGGGGGCAAAGTGACGCTGAGCTTCATGCAGGAGCTGATGCAGTGGTACAAAGACCAGAAGAAGCTGCACCGTAAATGCGCCTACCAGGTGACCCCCCCGGACCCCCCCCCATTTAAAACAACAACCCCCCTTATGGGTTGTCCCACCATGTTGTTCTATGTCCCCCCCCCCAAATTCCTTTTAGATCCTGGTGCAGGTGAAGGAGGTGTTGTCCAAATTGCCCACCTTGGTGGAGACCACGTTGAAGGAGGTGAGGACCCCCCCCCAAATTAATGACAGTGTGACCCCCCCCCATTGATGTCACCCATGGGTTAATGGGGGTCTTGTTGTGCCCCCCCCATTGATATCTCCCATGTGTTAATGGGGGTCTTGTTGTGCCCCCCCCATTGATGTCACCCATGGGTTAATGGGGGTCTTGTTGTGCCCCCCCCCCATTGATGTCACCCATGGGTTAATGGGGGTCTTGTTGTGCCCCCCCCCATTTAATATCTCCCATGTGTTAATGGGGGTCTTGTTGTGCCCCCCCCCCCATGATGTCACCATGTGTTATGGGGTCTTGTTGTGCCCCCCCCCATTGAACACCCATGGGTTAATGGGGAGTCTTGTGTGCCCCTCCCCCATTGATGTTCACCATGGGTTAATGGGGGTTCTTGTTTGTGCCCCCCCCATTTAATGTCAACCCAATGGATTAATGGGGGTCTTGTTGTGGCCCCCCCCATTTGATGGTTCACCCATGGTGTTAAGGGGGTCCCTTGTTGTGCCCCCCCCCCCATTGATGTCACCCATGGGTTAATGGGGGTCTTGTTGTTGCCCCGCCATGATATCACCCATTGTGTTATATGTGGGTCTTCTTGCTGCCCCCCCCATGATGTCACCCATGGGTAATGGGGGCTCTTTTGTTGTGCCCCCCATTGCATATTCTCCCATGGTTAATGGGGCGGTCTTGTTTATGCCGCCCCATTGATGTCACCCATGGGTTAATGGGGTCTTGTTGTGCCCCCCCATTGATTATCTCCCATGGGTAATGGGGGTTTGTTGTGCCCCCCCCCCATTTTAAGTCACCCAGGGGGTTAATGGGGGCTTGTTGTGCCCCCCCCCACTTCCAAATGTCTCCAATGGGGCTTTAATGCGGGGGTCTGTTGTGCCCCCCCCAGTTGATGTCACCCATGGTGGTTATGATGACGGGGTCTTGTCTGTCTGCCCCCCCCCATTTAATGTCACCCATGGGATTAATGGGGTCTTGTTGTGGCCCCCCCCCCATTTAATGTCTTCCCATGTGTTATGGGGTCTTGTGTGCCTCCCCCCCATTATATCTCCCATGGGTTAATGGGGGTCTTGTGTGCCCCCCCCCCCCATTGATGTCACCCATGGCGTTAATTGAGGGTTGTGTATGTGCCCCCCATTTAACTTTATCTCCCATGGTTGTTATAATTGGGCTTGTCTTGTGTGCCCCCCCCCCATAATATCTCCCATGTGTTAATGGGGTCTTTTGGATGCCCCACCCCCCCATTTAATGTCATCCATGGGGTTAATGGGGTCTTGAGTTGTGCCCCCCATTGATGGTCCACCATGTGTTAATGGGGGGTCTTGTTTGTGCCCCCCCCCATTGATTTCACCCATTGTGTTAATGGGGGTCTTGTTGTGGCCCCCCCCATTGATTGTCAACCCAGTGTTAATGGGGGTCTGCTCTGTTTAGTGCATTTACTACGTACTGGACTCCATGCTTCCTCGTGTCAACCTCTCCCGAGACAGCGCCTCTAACGTAACTGAGAAAGCTCGCCTGCGTGTAACGACGTAGTCAGCATGGTTAACGTCACCCATGGGTTAAGGGAGAGGGTCTTGTTGTTGCCCCCCCCATTTTAATATCTCCCATGACACAAAAATGTCACTAATATGCGGAGGATCTTGTGTGCCCCCCCCCCCATTTATATCTCCCATGTGTTAATGGGGGTCTTGTTGTGCCCCCCCCCCATTTAATATCCCCATTGTGTAATGGGGGTCTTGTTGTGCCGCCCCCCATTTAAGTATCTCCCATGGGTTTAACGGGGGTTCTTGTTGTGCCCCCCCCAATTAGATGTCACCCCATGGGTGTTGAAAATGGGGGGTTCTTTGTTGTGCCCCCCCCATCTTAATATCTCCCATTGTGTTATGGGGGTCTTGTTGGTGCCCCCCCCCCATTTAAATATCTCCCATGTGTTAATTGGAGGGGGTCTTGTTGTGGCCCCCCCCCCATTTAATATCTCCCATGGGTTTAATGGGGGTCTTGTGTGCCCCCCCCATTTTACTTTTTATTTCTCTGTTTCTTGTGATTGTGTTGTTTGTTGTATTAATGGGGGGTCTTGTTGTGGCCCCCCCCTCTTCATTGATGTCAACCCATGTGCTTAATGGGGGTCTTGTTGCTGCGCCCCCCCATTAATGTACACCCATGTGTTGAGGATGGGGTCTTGTTGTACAAAGCTCGTCTCTTCACGTGTTACGTCGTCTGTCTGTTTCCACACATTAGATGGTCACCCATATCTGTGTATAATGCGGGGTCTTGTTTGTTGCCCCCCCATTTAATATCATCCCATGTGTTAAGGGGTCTTGTTGGAGCCCCCCCCCATCTGTGAATATCTCCCATGTGTTATATGGGGGTTCTTGTTGTGCCCCCCCCCATTTTGATGTCACCATGGTTAATGGGGGTCTTTTTGTGTCCCCCCCCCCCATTGATGTCACCCATGTGTTATGGGTCTTGCTCTGTGCCCCCCCCCATTTGCATGTTCACCCATGTGTTAATGTGGGTCTTTTGTGCCCCCCCCATTGATGGTCACCCATGTTGTTAATGGGAGGTTTGTTGTGCCCCCCCCCATAGATGTAAACCCATGTGATTAATGGGGTCTTGTTGTGCCCCCCATTGAGGTGTCACCCATGGGTTAATGGGGGTCTTGTTGTGCCCCCCCCCATTTAATATCTCCCATGTGTTAATGGGGGTCTTGTTGTGCCCCCCCCCATTTAATATCTCCCATGTGTTAATGGGGGTCTTGTTGCCCCCCCACAGACAGAGATGGTGACTGTGTGCGGTGACACCCACGGTCAGTTCTACGACCTGCTCAACATCTTCGAGCTCAACGGGCTGCCCTCAGAGTCCAACCCATATGTACCCTACAGCGGGGGGGGCAGTTATTGGGGTGTCATTATTGGGGTGACATTGTTGGGGTGACATTATTGGGGTGTCGTTATTGGGATGACATTGGGGTAACAGTTATTGGGGTGTCGTTATTGGGGTGGGGTGACATTGGGGTGTCATTATTGGGTTGACGTTGGGGTAACAGTTATTGGGGTGTCATTATTGGGGTGACAATGTTGGGGTGACACTTATTGGGGTGGCAGTTATTGGGGTGACATTATTGGGGTGACGTTGGAGTGACAGTTATTGTTGGGGTGACAATGTTGGGGTGACATTACTGGGGTGACAGTTATTGGGGCGACATTGTTGGTGTGACAGTTATTATGGTGTCAGTTGTTGGGGTGACATTGTTGGGGTGACATTGGGGTAACAGTTATTGGGGTGACATTATTGGGGTGACAGTTATTGGGGTGACATTGTTGGAGTGACACATATTGGGGTGACAGTTATTGGGGTGTCATTATTGGGGTGACATTATTGGGGTGACGTTGGGGTGACAGTTATTGTTGGGGTGACAATGTTGGGGTGACATTGGGGTGACATTATTGGGATGACATTATTGGGGTGGCATTGGGGTGACAGTTATTGGGGTGAAATGTTTGGGGTGACAGTTATTGGGGTGACATTGTTGGGGTGACAGTTATTGTTGGGGTGGGGTGACAGTGTTGGGGTGACAGTTATTGGGGTGTCATTATTGGGATGACATTATTGGGGTGACATTATTGGGGTGACAGTTATTGGGGTGACGGGGTGACATTATTGGGGTGACAGTTGTTGGGGTGACAATGTTGGGGTGACATTGGGCTGACATTATTGGGGTGACATTGTTGGGGTGACAGTTATTGGGGTGACATTGTTGGGGTGACATTGTTGGGGTGACATTGGGGTGACAGTTATTGTTGGGGTGACAGTTATTGGGGTGACGTTGGGGTGACATTAGGGTGACATTATTGGGGTGACAGTAATTGGGGTGTCACTATTGGGGTGACGTTGGGGTGACATTGTTGGGATGACAATATTGGGGTGACATTATTGGGATGACAGTTATTAGGGCGTCAGTTGTTGGGGTGACATTATTGGGGTGACATTGGGGTGACATTGGGGTGACGTTGGGGTGACAGTGTTGGGGTGGGGTGACAGTTATTGGGGTGACATTGTTGGGGTGACATTGTTGGGGTGACGTTGTTGGGGTGACATTATTGGGGTGGCATCGGGGTGACAGTTATTGGGGTGACGTTGGGGTGACATTGTTGGGGTGACAGTTATTGTTGGGGTGACATTGGGGTGACATTGGGGTGACAGTTATTGGGGTGTCATTATTGGGGTGACATTGTTGGGGTGACATTGTTGGGGTGTCATTATTGGGGTGACGTTGGGGTGACATTATTGGGGTGACATTATTGGGGTGACAGTTATTGGGGTGACATTATTGGGGTGACGTTGGGGTGACAATGTTGGTGTGGGGTGACATTGTTGGGGTGACGTTGTTGGGGTGTCATTATTGGGGTGTCATTATTGGGGTGACAGTGTTGGGGTGTCACTATTGGGGTGACATTATTGGGGTGACAGTTGTTGGGGTGACAATGTGTGGGGTGTCATTATTGGGGTGACAGTTATTGGGGTGACATTGTTGGGGTGACATTGGGGTGAAAGTTATTGTGGTGGCATTATTGGGATTACTATTATTGGGGTGACATTAGGGTGACAGTTATTGGGGTGACATTGTTAGAGTGACATTGGGGTGAAAGTTATTGGGGTGACATTGTTGGGGTGACATTGGTGTGACGTTGGGGTGACAATGTTGGGGTGGGGTGACATTGTTGGGGTGACAGTTCTTGTTGGGGTG
>NW_015439907.1:51258-53768 GCF_001577835.2 Coturnix japonica | reverse complement strand
TGGGGTGACATTGTTGGGACAGTTGTCGGGGTGGGGTGATGGTTGTTGGGGTGACAGTGTTGGGGGTGGGGTGACATTGTTGGGGTGACATTATTAGGGTGGGGTGACACCTGTTGGAATGACAGAGTTGGATTGGGGTGACAGTAACTGTTGGGGTGACATTGTTGGGGTGACAGTTCTTTTTGGGGTGACAGCTGTTGGATTGGGGTGATGTTGGGGTGACAGTTCTTTTTGGGGTGACATTGTTGGGGGTCAGTTGGGGTAACAGCTGTTGGGGTGGGGTGACATTGGGGTGACATGGTTGGGGTGACATTGGGGATGACAGTTGGGGTGACATTGGGGTGATGTTGGGGTGACAGCTGTTGGATTGGGGTGAAATCATTGGGGTGACAGTGTTTGTTGGGTGACATTGTTGGGGTGACGTTGAGGTGACAGCTGTTGGGGTGACATTGGGGTGACATTATTGGGGTGACAGTTATTGGGGTGACATTATTAGGGTGACATTAGGGTGACAGTTATTAGGGTGACATTGGGGTGACAGTTATTGGAGTGACATTGGGGTGACAGTTATTGTTGGGGTGACAATGTTGGCGTGACATTGGGGTGACAGTTATTGGGGTGACAGTTATTGGGGTGACATTATTGGGGTGACAGTTCTTGTTGGGGTGACAATGTTGGGGTGGGGTGACATTGGGGTGGTGGTTCTTATTGGGGTGACATTGTTGGGGGTCAGTTGGGGTGACAGCTGTTGGATTGGGGTGAAATGTTTGGGGTGACAGTGTTTGTTGGGGTGACATTGTTGGGGTGACAGTTATTGGGGTGACCTTGTTGGGGTGCTGTTGTTGGGGTGACATTGGGGTAGCATTGGGGTGACAGCTGTTGGATTGGGGTGCTGTTGTTGGGGTGACATTGGGGTGATTTTGGGGTGACAGCTGTTGGATTGGGGTGACATTCTTGGGTTGACAGTTCTGTTTGGGGTGACATTGTTGGGGTGACATTGGGGATGACAGTTGGGGTGACATTGTTGGGGTGCTGTTGTTGGGGTGTGATTGGGGTGACGTTGGGGTGACAGCTGTTGGATTGGGGTGACATTGTTGGGTTGACAGTTCTTTTTGGGGTGACATTGGGGTGGCATTGGGGTGACAGCTGTTGGATTGGGGTGATGCTGTTGGGGTGACATTGGGGTGACGTAGGGATGACGTTGGGGTGACATTGGGGTGACGTTGGGGTGACAGCTGTTGGATTGGGGTGCTGTTGTTGGGGTGACATTGGGGTGACATTATTGGGGTGATGTTGGGGTGACATTGGGGTGACATTGGGGTGATGGTGTTGGGGTGACGTTGGGGTGACAGCTGTTGGGTTGGGGTGCTGTTGTTGGGGTGACATTGGGGTGACATTGTTGGGGTGTCATTGGGGTGACATTGGGGTGTCATTGGGGTGACATTGGGGTGACATTGGGGTGTCATTGGGGTGACAGCTGTTGGGTTGGGGTGACATTGTTGGGGTGACATTGGGGTGGCATTGGGGTGACAGCTGTTGGATTGGGGTGACGTTGGGGTGACATGGTTGGGGTGACATTGGGGTGACACTGGGGTGATGTTGTTGGGGTGACATTGGGGTGATGTTGGGGTGACAGCTGTTGGGTTGGGGTGACATTGTTGGGGTGACATTGGGGTGGCATTGGGGTGACAGCTGTTGGATTGGGGTGACACTTTAGGGTCCGGGTGTCATTCCTCGTGGTGCCATTTTGGGGCCGTTGGGGCCGTTTTTGGGGCTGGTTTTGGGGTCCTTTTCCTGAGCCGACCCTCAGATCTTCAATGGGGACTTTGTGGACCGCGGCTCCTTCTCGGTGGAAGTCATCCTGACGCTCTTTGGCTTCAAGCTGCTTTACCCCGACCACTTCCACCTCCTCAGGGGTAACTATGGGGTCCCCTCCCGTCCCCTGCCCCCAATATGGGTCCTGTCCCCCTGGCCCCACATCCCACTGCACTGTCCCTATGGCCCCACATCCCACTGCACTGTCCCTATGGCCCCCTGGCCCCATATCCCACTGCACTGTCCATATGGCCCCACATCCCACTGCACTGTCCCCATGGCCCCATGGCCCCACATCCCACTGCACTGTCCCTATGGCCCCATGGCCCCACATCCCACTGCACTGTCCATATGGCCCCCTGGCCCCACATCCCACTGCACTGTCCCTATGGCCCCACATCCCACTGCACTGTCCCTATGGCCCCGTAGCCCAGGATGGTGTCCCCATAGCCCACTGCAGTGTCCCCATAGCCCAGGATGTGTCCCCATGGCCCCACATCCCACTGCTGTGTCCCTATGGCCCCATAGCCCAGGATGGTGTCACCGTGGCCCCACATATCTGGGCTGTGTCCCCATGGCCCCACATCCCACTGCAGTGTCCCCATGGCCCCATAGCCCAGGATGATGGTCCCCTGTCCCCATAGCCCCCAGCATAGTGCCCCCTACCCCCAATCTGTGCAGCATCCCCATCCCCA
>NW_015439907.1:48335-50030 GCF_001577835.2 Coturnix japonica | reverse complement strand
CCCCGCAGGGAACCACGAGACGGACAACATGAACCAGATCTACGGCTTCGAGGGGGAGGTGAAGGCCAAGTACACGGCGCAGATGTTCGCGCTGTTCAGTGAGGTGTTCGAGTGGCTGCCGCTGGCGCAGTGCATCAACGGCAAAGTGCTGGTCAGCCCCTTCCTGTGCCCCCTTCCTCTTCCTGTGCCCCCTTCCTCTTCCTGTGCCCCCTTCCTCTTCCTGTGCCCCCTTCCTCTTCCTGTGCCCCCTTCCTCTTACGGGTGTCCCTTCCTGTTCCGGGTGTCTCTTCCTGTTCTAGGTGTCCCTTCCTGTTCCAGGTGTCCCCTTTATGTTCCGGGTGTCCCTTCCTGTTCTGGGTGTCCCTTCCTGTTCCAGGTGTCCCCTTCCCGTTCCGGGTGTCTCTTCCTGTTCTGGGTGTCCCTTCCTGTTCTGGGTGTCTCTTCCTGTTCTTGGTGTCCCTTCCTGTTCTGGGTGTCCCTTCCTGTTCTGGGTGTCCCTTCCCGTTCCGGGTGCCTCTTCCTGTTCTAGGTGTCCCTTCCTGTTCCAGGTGTCCCTTCCCATTCTGGGTATCCCATCCTCTTCCCCCTCCCTGTTCCAGGTGTCCCTTCCTGTTCTGGGTGTCCCCTTCCTGTTCCGGGTGTCTCTTCCTGTTCTGGTGTCCCCTTCCTGTTCTGGGTGTCTCTTCCTGTTCTGGGTGTCTCTTCCTGTTCTGGATGTTCCCTTCCTGTTCTAGGTGTCCCTTCCTGTTCTGGGTGTCCCCTTCCTGTTCTCGGTGTCTCTTCCTGTTCTGGGTGTCCCCTTCCTGTTCTAGGTGTCCCCTCCCTGTTCCAGCTGTCTCTTCCTATTCTGGGTGTCCCCTTCCCGTTCCAGGTGTCCCTTCCTGTTCTGGGTGTCCCTTCCCATTCTGGGTATCCCATCCTCTTCCCCCTCCCTATTCTGGGTGTCCCCTTCCCGTTCCGGGTGTCTCTTCCTATTCTGGGTGTCCCCTTCCCGTTCCAGGTGTCCCCTTCCTGTTCTCAGTGTCCCCTTCCTGTTCTAGGTGTCCCTTCCTGTTCCAGGTGTCCCCTTCCTCTTACGGGTGTTCCCTTCCCGTTCCGGGTGTCTCTTCCCGTTCCAGCTGTCCCTTCCTGTTCTGGGAGTCCCTTCCCGTTCTGGGTATTCCATCCTCTTCCCCCTCCCTGTTCTGGTGTCCCGTTCCCGTTCTGGGTGTCTCTTCCTGTTCTGGGTGTCCTTTTCCTGTTCTAGGTGTCCCCTTCCTGTTCCAGGTGTCCCTTCCTGTTCTAGGTGTCCCTTCCCGTTCTAGGTGTCCCTTCCTGTTCTGGGTGTCCCTTCCTGTTCTAGGTGTCCCTTCCTGTTCTAGGTGTCTCTTCCTGTTCTGGGTGTCCCCTTCCTGTTCTAGGTGTCTCTTCCTGTTCTGGGTGTCCCCTTCCTGTTCCGGGTGTCCCTTCCTGTTCCGGGTGTCCCTTCCTGTTCTAGGTGTCTCTTCCTGTTCTAGGTGTCCCTTCCTGTTCCGGGTGTCCCCTTCCTGTTCCAGGTGTCCCCTTCCTGTTCCGGGTGTCCCATTCCTGTTCCGGGTTTCCCTTCCCATTCTGGGTGTCCCCATCCTGTTCCCCCCCCCATTCCCACACTCTGGGGTCCCATCACGTTCTGACCGGCCCCATTTGGTGTGTCCCCCCCCCCCATTATCCCCCATT
>NW_015439907.1:39941-43234 GCF_001577835.2 Coturnix japonica | reverse complement strand
CCCACAGGGCCCATGTGTGACCTGCTCTGGTCCGACCCGCAGCCGCAGGTGAGTTGGATGGACCCAATGTCACCCCATGGCCCCAGATCTTGGGCCCCACATTGACCCCATTACCCACAGTGCCCCTATTTCCCCCATTGCCCCCAATTAACACAGCCATTGCCCCATTAATCCCCATTAATTACCCCATAGTAAACGCGGTGTGAGCTGTCAGTTCGGCCCTGTTGTGATATCCCATTACCCCTATAACCCCATATAACCCTATATAACCCCATATAACCCCATATAACCCCATATAACCCCATTGATCCCATTATAACCCCATATCACCCCATATCACCCCATATAACCCCATATAACCCCATATCACCCCATATCACCCCATATAACCCCATATAACGCCATATAACCCCATATCACCCCATATAACCCCATTATACCCCATATAACCCCATATACCCCATATAACCCCATATAACCCCATATAACCCCATATAACCCCATATAACCCCATATCACCCCATATAACCCCATATAACCCCATATAACCCCATTGATCCCATTAATCCCCTATAGAATGGCCGCTCAGTCAGTAAGCGCGGTGTGAGCTGTCAGTTCGGCCCTGTTGTGATATCCCATTACCCCTATTACCCCATATCACCCCATATAACCCCATATATCCCCTTATAACCCCATATAACCCCATATCACCCCATATAACCCCATATACCCCCATATAACCCCATATACCCCCATATAACCCCATATACCCCCATATAACCCCATTGATCCCATTATAACCCCATAGAATGGCCGCTCAGTCAGTAAGCGCGGTGTGAGCTGCCAGTTCGGCCCTGTTGTGATATCCCATTACCCCATATAACCCCATATAACCCCATATAACCCCATATAACCCCATATCACCCCATATAACCCCATTGATCCCATTATAACCCCATAGAACGGCCGCTCTATCAGTAAGCGCGGTGTGAGCTGTCAGTTCGGCCCTGTTGTGATATCCCATTACCCCATATCACCCCATATAACCCCATATCACCCCATATAACCCCATATCACCCCATATCACCCCATATCACCCCATATCACCCCATATAACCCCATATAACCCCATTAATCCCCTATAGAATGGCCGCTCAGTCAGTAAGCGCGGTGTGAGCTGTCAGTTCGGCCCTGTTGTGATATCCCATTACCCCATATAACCCCATATAACCCCATATAACCCCATATAACCCCATATAACCCCATATCACCCCATAGATCCCATTAATACCCCATATAACCCCATTAATCCCCTATAGAATGGCCGCTCTATCAGTAAGCGCGGTGTGAGCTGTCAGTTCGGCCCTGCTGTGATATCCCATTACCCCATATAACCCCATATAACCCCATATAACCCCATATAACCCCATATACCCCCATATACCCCCATATACCCCCATATCACCCCATATAACCCCATTAATATCCCATATCACCCCATAGAACGGCCGCTCAGTCAGTAAGCGCGGTGTGAGCTGCCAGTTCGGCCCTGTTGTGATATCCCATTACCCCATAACCCCATATAACCCCATATAACCCCATATCACCCCATATAACCCCATTATAACCCCATTGATCCCATTATAACCCCATAGAATGGCCGCTCCGTCAGTAAGCGCGGTGTGAGCTGTCAGTTCAGCTCTGTTGTGATATCCCATTACCATATAACCCCATATCACCCCATATACCCCCATATACCCCCATATAGCCCCATATAACCCCATATAACCCCATTATAACCCCATATAACCCCAAATCACCCCATATAACCCTATAGAATGGCCGCTCAGTCAGTAAGCGCGGTGTGAGCTGCCAGTTCGGCCCTGTTGTGATATCCCATAACCCCATATAACCCCATATACCCCCATATAACCCCATATACCCCCATATCACCCCATATAACCCCATATAACCCCATATCACCCCATTATAACCCCATATAACCCCATTGATCCCATTATAACCCCATAGAACGGCCGCTCAGTCAGTAAGCGTGGTGTGAGCTGTCAGTTCGGCCCTGTTGTGATATCCCATTACCCCATAACCCCATAGATCCCCATATAACCCCATATAACCCCATAGATCCCATTAATACCCCATATAACCCCATATAACCCCATATAACCCCATATCACCCCATATAACCCTATATAACCCCATATAACCCCATATAACCCCATTATAACCCCATTATAACCCCATATAACCCCATATAACCCCATATAACCCCATATACCCCCATATACCCCCATATAACCCCATATAACCCCATATAACCCCATATAACCCCATATACCCCCNCCCCATATAACCCCATATAACCCCATATCACCCCATATACCCCCATATAACCCCATATAACCCCATATAACCCCATATAACCCCCTATAACCCCCTATAACCCCCTATAACCCCATATAACCCCATATAACCCCATATAACCCCATATAACCCCATATACCCCCATATACCCCCATATAACCCCATATCACCCCCTATTACCCCATATAACCCCATATAACCCCATTGATCCCATTATAACCCTATAGAATGGCCGCTCAGTCAGTAAGCGCGGTGTGAGCTGCCAGTTCGGCCCTGTTGTGATATCCCATTACCCCTGTTACCCCATATCACCCCATATAACCCCATATACCCCCATATAACCCCATATACCCCCATATAACCCCATATAACCCCATATAACCCCCCATATAACCCCATATAACCCCATATCCCCCCATATAACCCCATTGATCCCATTATAACCCTATAGAATGGCCGCTCTATCAGTAAGCGCGGTGTGAGCTGTCAGTTCGGCCCCGACGTGACGCGCCGGTTCCTGGAGCGGAACCATCTCGATTACATCATCCGCAGCCACGAGGTCAAACACGACGGGTACGAGGTGGCGCATGGGGGGAAATGCGTCACCGTGTTCTCAGCGCCCAACTACTGGTGAGAGACTGCAATGTATGGGGGGATGTATAGATGGATATAGGGGTGGACCCATAGCAATATGGACCCATAGATGGACATAGAGATGGACCCATAGCAATATGGACCCATAGATGGACATAGAGATGGCAGCACCGTGTTCTCGGCGCCCAACTACTGGTGAGATACTGCAATGTATAGAGGGATGTATAGAACAACAATGTATAGATACATATAGAGGGACATAGTGATGGACCCATAGCATTATGGACCCATAGATGGACACATGGATGGACCCATAG
>NW_015439907.1:38331-39372 GCF_001577835.2 Coturnix japonica | reverse complement strand
GACATAGAGATGGACCCATAGCAATATGGACCCATAGATGGACACATGGATGGACCCATAGCAATATGGACCCATAGATGGCGTCACCGTGTTCTCGGCGCCCAACTACTGGTGAGACACCGCAATGTATAGAGGGACCTATAGATGGACATAGGGATGGACACATAGCGTTATGGACCCATAGATGGACCCATAGCAATATGGACCCATAGAGGGACCCATAGATGGACCCTTAGATGGACATAGGGATGGACACATAGCGTTATGGACCCATAGAGGGACCCATAGATGGACCTATAGATGGACCCATAAATGGACCCATAGAGGGACCCATAGATGGACCCAGAGAGGGATCTATAGATGGACCCATAAATGGACACATGGATGGACCCATAGATGGACCCATAGAGAGACCAATAGATGGACCCATAGATGGACCCATAGCATTATGGACCCATAGCATTATGGACCCATAGATGGACACATGGGTGGACCCATAGAGAGACCCAGAGAGGGACCTATAGATGGACCCATAGATGGACACATAGATGGACCCATAGATGGACCCATAGAGAGACCTATAGAGAGACCAATAGATGGACCCATGGATGGACCCATAGAGAGACCCATGGATGGACCCATAGATGGACCCATGGATGGATTCATAGATGGACCCAGAGATGGACCCAGAGAGGGACCCATAGAGAGACCCATAGATGGACCCATAGATGGACCCATAGCATTATGGACCCATAGAGGGACATAGAGATGGACCCATAGCAATATGGCCCTATGGATGGACCATAGATGGACTCATAGGTGGACACATAGAGGGATCCATGGTTAGACCCATAGATGGACCCATATCCCCATTATCCCATTATCCCCATTATCCCCATTATCCCCATTATCCCCATTATCCCCATTATCCCCATTATCCCCATTATCCCCATTGTCCCCATTATCCCATTGTCCCCATTGTCCCATTATCCCCATTATCCCCATTGTCCCCATTGTCCCCATTATCCCATTGTCCCCATT
>NW_015439907.1:31720-34449 GCF_001577835.2 Coturnix japonica | reverse complement strand
GAGGCCTAGTGTGGCCTAGCGAGGCCTAGTGAGGCCTAATGTGGCCTACTGTGGTCTAGTGAGGCCTAGCGAGGCCTAGTGTGGCCTAGTGAGGCCTAGTGAGGCCTAGTGAGGCCTAGTGTGGCTTAGTGTGACCTAGTGAGGCCTAGCGAGGCCTAGTGAGGCCTAGTGAGGCCTTGTGTGACCTAGTGAGGCCTAGTGAGGCCTTGTGTGGCCTAGTGTAGCCTAGTGAGGCCTAGTGTGGCCTTGTGAGGTCTTGTGAGGCCTAGTGAGGCCTAGTGTGGCCTAGTGAGGCCTAGTGTGACCTAGTGAGGCCTAGTGTGGCCTAGTGAGGCCTAGTGTGGCCTAGTGAGGCAGCCGGAGCCTGGCGCCTCTTGTTGCCATGGAGACAGCGAGGCTGCTTCCGGGGAGATGTGTCACATGATGCCTTCTTCCGGTCCGGGGCTGAGTGATGGACAAGCGGCTGACCAATCACAGCGACGTTCTCATCTTTCTGCTACTCCGCAGCCAATCAGAGCGCGGGTTGTCGAAGGAAGGGGCGGGGCTAGCCGAGGCGTTGCTATGACTACAGTGTGTGCCTTGTCCCCAGATGACACTTTTGTGTCCCCAAAATGTCCTTAAATGACACTTAAATGACCCCAAATGTCCCCAAAATGTCCCAAAATGTCCACAAATGGCCCCAAAATGTCCCTATATGACACTTAAATGACCCCAAATGTCCCCAAAATGTCACTAAAATGACCCCAAATGGTCCCAAAATGTCCTTAAATGGCACTTAAATATCCCAAAATGTCCCCAAAATGTCCATAAATGACACTTAAATGGCCCCAAAATGTCCTCAAATGGTCCCAAATGGCCCCAAAATGTCCTTAAATGACACTTAAATGGCCCCAAATGGTCCCAAAATGTCCCTAAAATGACCCCAAATGGTCCCAAAATGTCTCAAAATGTCCCCAAAATGTCCTTAAATTACACTTAAATGACCCCAAATGGACCCTAATGACACTTAAATATCCCAAAATGATCCCGAATGGTCCCAAAATGTCCCCAAATGACACTTAAATGACCTCAAATGTCCCCAAAATGTCACTAAAATGACCCCAAATGGTCCCAAAATGTCCTTAAATGGCACTTAAATATCCCAAAATGTCCCCAAATGGTCCCAAAATGTCCCAAAATGGCCCCAAATGTCTTTAAATGACACTTAAATGACCCCAAATGGTCCCCAAATGGCCCCAAATCGTCCCAAAATGTCCCCAAATGATCTCAGAATGTCTCCAAAATGTCCCTAAATAGTCCCTAAATGTCCCAAAATGTCCCCAAATGTCCCCAAAATGTCCTTAAATTACACTTAAATGACCCCAAATGACCCCAAATGACACTTAAATGACCCCAAATGGTCCCAAAATGTCCCTAAAATGACCCCAAATGGTCCCAAAATGTCCTTAAATGGCACTTCAATGTCCCCAAATGGTCCCAAAATGGCCCCAAAATGGCCTTAAATGACACTTAAATGACCCAAAATGGTCCCAAAATGTCCTTAAATGACACTTAAATGACCCCAAATGTCCCCATATGACACCTAAATGTCCCAAAATGTCCCCAAAATGTCCTTAAATGGCCCCAAAATGGCCCAAAATGGCCCCAATTGACCCCAAAATGTCCTTAAATGACACTTAAATGACCCCAAATGCCCCCAAATGACACTTAAATGTCCCAAAATGTCCCCAAAATGTCCTTAAATGGCCCCAAAATGGCCCCAAATGTCCTTAAATGACACTTAAATGACCCCAAATGTCCCCAAATGACACTTAAATGACCCCAAATGATCCCAAAATGTCCCTAAATGACACTTCAATGTCCCCAAATGGTCCCAAAATGGCCCCAAAATGGCCTTAAATGGCACTTAAATGTCCCCAAATGGTCCAAAAATGGCCCCAAAATGTCCATAAATGGCACTTAAATGACCCCAAATGGTCCCCAAATGTCCCTAAAATGACACTTAAATGTCCCCAAATGGTCCCAAATGACACTTAAATATCCCAAAATGGCCCCAAAATGTCCATAAATGACACTTAAATGGCCCCAAAATGTCCTTAAATTACACTTAAATGGTCCCAAAATGTTCCCAAATGTCCCCAAAATGTCCTTAAATGGCCCCAAAATGGCCCCAAATGGCCCCAAATGGCCCTAAATGACACTTCAATGTCCCCAAATGGTCCCAAAATGGCCCCAAAATGGCCTTAAATGGCACTTAAATGACCCCAAATGGTCCAAAAATGGCCCCAAATTGCCCCAAATGACACTTAAATGTTCCCAAATGGCCCCAAATGACACTTAAATATCCCAAAATGTCCTTAAATGACACTTCAATGACCCCAAATGGTCCCAAAATGGCCCCAAATGACACTTAAATATCCCAAAATGTCCCAAAATGTCCTTAAATGGCCCCAAAATGGCCCAAAATGGCCCCAAATGTCCTTAAATGACACTTAAATGACCCCAAATGGTCCCAAAATGTCCCTAAAATGACACTTAAATGACCCCAAATGGTCCCAAATGCCCCCAAATGACACTTAAATGTCCCAAAATGTCCCAAAATGTCCCCAAAAAATGACCCCATGTCCCCCCATGACGTACAAAGGCGTTTATTGGTGGCAGAAGCGAATCCATTTGGGGGGGGGTCCATGGGGGTCCATTAGGGTCCATTGGGGTCCATGGGGGTCCAT
>NW_015439907.1:21921-31695 GCF_001577835.2 Coturnix japonica | reverse complement strand
TAAGAGAACATCAGTAGGTTCCAGAGTAAACGATCTCCAAAAAAAGGCATTTAAAGGGGTATTTTTGGGGTAATTTAAGGGTATTTTGGGGTATCTTTGGGGGACGGGATCATTAGTGGGTTCCAGAATGAACGGTCCCAAAAAATGGCATTTTGAAGGGTATTTTTGGGGTAATTTGGGGGTATTTTGGAATATTTGGGATCAGTAGGTTCCAGAGTGAATGCACCACAAAAAATTGCATTTTAAGGGGTATTTTTGGGGTAATTTTGGTGTATTTTGGGGTATTTTTGGGGGGAAAGGAACATCAGTAGGTTCCAGAGTGAACAGCCCCCAAAAATGGCATTTTGAGGGGTATTTTTGGGGTAATTTGGGGGTATTTTGGAGTATTTGGGATCAGTGGGTTCCAGAGTGAATGGACCACAAAAAATTGCATTTTAAGGGGTATTTTTGGGGTAATTTTTGTGTATTTTGGGGTATTTTTTGGGGGGAGAGGAACATCAGTAGGTTTCAGAGTGAATAGCCCCAAAACCTGGCATTTTGAGGGGTATTTTTGGGGTAATTTTGGGGTATTTGGGGAAAAAAGAGAATATCGGTGGGTTCCAGAGTGAACAGCATCAAAAATGGGGATTTTGAGGTATTATTTTGGGGTATTTTTTTGGTCTTTTGGGAGTTTCTTCAGGGAGGGGCCATCAGTGGGTTCCAGAGTGAATGGTCCCGAAAAAGGGTATTTTAGGGGGTGAATTTTGGGTTAAATTTGGGGCATTTTGGGGTATTATGGAGCAAGGGGACATCAGTGAATGGCAGCAAAAAACGGGATTTCTGGAGTATTTTTGGGGGGTAAATATGGGGTATTTGGGACTATTTAAGGGGGTGGGGAACATCAGTAGGTTCTAGAGTGAACGGTCCCAAATAAATGGGTATTTTAGGGGATTTTTTGGGGTATTTTGGGGTTATTTTGAGGGTTGGGGCCATCAGTGGGTTCCAGAGTGAACGGTCCCAAATAAATGGGTATTTTAGGGGATTTTTTGGGGTATTTTGGGGTTATTTTGAGGGTTGGGGCCATCAGTAGGTTCCAGAGTGAACGGTCCCCCAAAAAATGGGTATTTTAGGGGATTTTTTGGGGTATTTTGGGGTTATTTTGAGGGTTGGGGCCATCAGTAGGTTCCAGAGTGAACAGAGCACAGTGGGGTGGGGGGTGGGGACAAGCACTGGGGGGGGCTTTGCGGGGGGGGGTTTAGGAATCTTCATCTCAGCCCGCAGCACCCAGGGGAACAACGCGAACGTAATGGGGGGGGGGGACTCATTGATCCCATTGACCCCATTGATCTTCATCGACCCCATTAACCCCATTGACCCCATTGACCCCATTGATCTTCATTGACCCCATTAACCCCGTTGACCCCATTGACCCCATTGATCTTCATTGACCCCATTGACCCCGTTGACCCCATTGGCCCCAATATCCCCCATGTCGCTCATTCCCCCATTGACCCCATTAACCCTCATGGACCCCAATGTCCCCATTGACCCCAATATTCCCCATTGAATTCAATGGCCCCATTGACCCCATCGACCCCATTGGCCCCCTCTGATCCCATTGACCCCAATTACCCCATTAACCCCATTGACCCCATTGATCTTCATTGACCCCAATTACCCCATTGACCCCAATTCCCCCATTGACCCCAATTCCTCCATTGACCCCAATGTCCCCATTTCCCTCCATTGACCCCACTGACCCTACCAACCCCATTACCCCCACTGACCCCATTGTCCCCCATTGACCCCATTGTCCCCCATTGACCCCAATGTCCCCCATTCCCTCCAATGTTCCCATTTCCCCCATTGAACCCAATTCCCCCTTTACCCTCACTGACCCCATTACCCCCTCTAACCCCATTTCCCCCCACTGACCCCATTTCCCCCCATTGACCCCATTTCCCCCAACTGACCCCATTAACCCTACTGGCCCCATTTCCCCCATTGACCCCAATGTCCCTATTTCCCCCACTGACCCCATTTTCCCCAATGACCCCATTGCCCCCCATTGACCCCAATGTCCCCATTTCCCCCACTGTCCCCATTTCCCCCATTGACCCCCATTCCCCCATTTACCCTCACTCACCCCATTACCCCACTGTCCCCATTACCCCTACTGACCCCATTTCCCCCATTGACCCCAATGTCCCTTTTTCCCCCACTGACCCTATTTCCCCCCGTCCCCATTGTCCCCCATTGACCCCAATGTACCCCATTCCCTCCAATGTCCCCATTTCTCCCATTGACCCCCATTCCCCCATTACCCCTACTGACCCTATTTCCCCCACTGACCCCATTTCCCCCCATTGGCCCCATTTCCCCCACTGACCCCATTGTCCCCATTAACCCCATTGACCCCATTGATCTTCATTGACCCCATTGACCCCATTGACCCCATTGATCTTCATTGACCCCATTGATCTTCATTGATCCCATTGACCCCATTGATCTTCATTGACCCCATTGACCCCATTGACCCCATTGACCTTCATTGACCCCATTGACCCCATTGGTCCCCTGTGACCCCATTGATCCCAACGTCCCCATTGACCCCATTGATCTTCATTGACCCCATTGACCTTCATTGGCCCCACTGACTCTCATTGACCCCATTGACCCCATTGGCCCCAATATCCCCCACGTCCCCCGTTCCCCCATTGATCCCAATGGCCCCCTGTGACCCCATTGACCCTCATTCACCCCATTGATTTTCATTAACCCCATTGACCCCAATGTCCCCATTGACCCCATTGACCCCAATCCCCCCCATGTTCCCCCACCTGGACAAGGAGCTCTCGGACGCGATGTCCTTCGGGGTCCGCACGGCGGGGAAGTTCCGTTTGGGTTGGGACACTGCAGGGACAATGGGGTCAATGGGGTCAATGGGGACAATGGGGACAGTGGGGTCAATGGGAACAATGGGGTTAATGGGGACAATGGGGTCAATGGGGACAATGGGGATAATGGGGAAAATGGGGACGATGGGGACAATGGGGTCAATGGGGACAATGGGGACAGTGGGGATAATGGGGACAATGGGGACAATAGGGACAACGGGGACAGTGGGGATAATGGGGACAATGGGGACAATGGGGATAATGGGGACAATGGGGACAATGGGGTCAATGGGGACAATGGGGTCAATGGGGTAATGGGGTCAATGGGGTCAATGGGGTCAATGGGGACAATGGGGACAATGGGGTTAATGGGGACAATGGGGTCAATGGGGATAATGGGGACAATGGGGTCAATGGGGTCAATGGGGTTAATGGGGTCAATGGGGACAATGGGGACAATGGGGTCAATGGGGACAATGGGGACAATGGGGAAAATGGGGTCAGTGGGGACAATGGGGACAATAAGGGCATTGGGGTCAATGGGGACAATGGGGTCAATGGGGTCAATGGGGACAGTGGGGATAATGGGGACAATGGGGTCAATGGGGACAATGGGGACAATGGGGACAATGGAACAATAGGGACAATAGGAGACAATGGAACAATAGGAACAATAGGTGACAGTGTGTGCCATGGTCCCGCCCCCCCCGTCCCCAGCAGCCAATCAGACGCACCGCTCACTGGCTCCGCCTTCTTCTCGGCGCTGTCAGTCACCTCCTCCTCCTTGGGACCCCCAACCCTGGGGAGGAAACAAATGGCCCCATGGACAACACTGACCCCATTGACCACACTGACCCCATTGACCCCATTGACCACACTGACCCCATTGACCACACTGACCCCAGTGACCCCAATACCCCCATTGAACCCAATGTCCCCCATTGACCCCAATATCCTCCATTGACCCCATTGACCCCACTGACCCCATTGACCCCAATGTCCCCATTGACCCCATTGACCCCAATATCCCCATTGACCCCATTGACCCCAATGTCCCCATTGAACCCAATATCCTCCATTGACCCCATTGATCCCAACGTCCCCATTGACCCCAATGTCCCCAATGCCCCCCATTGACCCCAATATCCCCCACTGACCCCACTGACCCCAATGCCCCCATTGAACCCAACGTCCCCCATTGACCCCATTGACCCCAATATCCCCCATGTCCCCACTGACCCCAACATCCCCATTAACCCCAATATCTCCATTGACCCCAATGTCCCCATTGACCCCAATGTCCCCATTAACCCCAATATCTCCATTGACCTCAATGTCCCCACTGACCCCAATATCCCCATTGACCCCAATGTCCCCATTGACCCCAATATCCCCATTGACCCCAATATCCCCCATGCCCCCCATTGACCCCAATGCCCCCATTGACCCCAATGTCCCCATTGACCCCAATATCCCCATTGACCCCAATGTCCCCATTGACTCCAATGTCCCCATTCGACCCCAATGCCCCCATGAACCCAATATCCCCATTCCCCATGCCCCCATAAACCCAATGCTCCCATTGACCCCAATATCCCCAATTGACCCCAATTCCATTAACCCCAATTCCCCACTGACCCCAATGCCCCCAATTCCCCCCCCCACTGACCCCATAGTACCTCCTGCACCCGAGATGGGGGGCGAAGACGCCATTTGGGGGGGCAGGAGAAGAGCGCAGCCCCAAAAACGGAGCCGTCGTGTTCCCAGCCCGGTCCAGTTCACCCAAACCATACCCTATAATGGGGGGGACCCATATTAGGGCAGTGGGGTCCCCACTGCGGGTGGAGGATCCCACTGTGGGGTCTGAGGTCCCCATTGGAGGGTAGGGTCCCCATTCTGGGGGTCCAGTCCCTCTTTCGGGTGGGAGTCCCCATTATAGGGCAATGGGGTCCCCATTGTGGGTGGGGGTCGCCACTGGGGGTTTGATCCCATTTTAAGCAGTGGGACCCCATTTGGGGTATAGATCCCCATTGGTGAGGTCTTATTGTGGGAGAGTTCCCCATTATAGGCAATGGTCCCCATTAATGGGGTTCCCACTAGTTGGTCCCCATTGTTTATCCCATTTTAGCAGTGGTCCCCATTGTGGTGGTCCCCATTGTCGGGGTTGATCCCCATTTAAAGCAGTGGACCCCATTGGGGTGAGGATCCCCATTGGCGTTGGGTCCCATGGTGGGGTCCCCATTGTGGTGGGGTTCCCTCTTTGGAGGGGTGAGGTCCCATTTTAGGGCATTGGGGTCCCCATTATGGGGTTGGTCCCCATTTGGGTTGGTCCCCATTGTGGGGGGCGTTCTTGATCCCCATTTAAGCAGTGGACCCATTTGGGTGTCGTGTAGTCCCCATGTGGTGGGTTCCCACATTGGGGTGTGGGTCCCTGTAGGCAACAATAAAGGGATTCCCCATTAGATCAGCGAGTTCCAAACAAACTCCTTACCGCACCAGAGTAACAACCATCGTTGGGTCCCCACTGGGGGCTTTGATCCCCATTTTAAGGCAGTGGGGACCCCATTAGGGGTGTTAGATCCCCATTTGGGTTGTCCCCATTTGGGTAGTTTCCCACTTGAGGTGGGTCCCCATTTAGGGCATTGTCCCCATTATGGGTTGTCCCCATTTGGTTGGGGTCCCCATTGTGGGGTTTGATCCCCATTTTAAGGCAGTGGGGACCCCATTTGGGGGGTGTAGGATCCCCATTGTGGGTTGGGGTTCCCACATTGGGGGTGTGGGGTCCCATTTTAGGGCATTGGGGTCCCCATTTAAGATGGGGGTTCCCACTTTAGGGGGTTGGGGTCCCCATTGTGGGGTTTGATCCCCATTTAGGATGGGTCCCCATTTTTTTGGTCGCCATGGGTGTTTGATCCCCATTTTATAACAGTGGGACCCCATTGGGGTGATCAGATCCCATGTGGAAATTGGTCCCCATTGTGCGTAGGCTTACTTGTGTGGGGTCCCATTTTGGGCATCTGTCCCCACTGGGTTTGGTCCCCCATTTAGGAGTGGGGTCCCCATTATGGGTTGATCCCCATTTTAAGGCATGGGACCCCATTTGGGTGCTAGGTCCCCACTGTGGTTGGCTTCCCCACTGGGGGATGTTGGGGGTCCATTAACATTGTCCCATCTGGTGGTTCCCACTTTAGGTTGGTCCCCACTGGGGCTGTTGATCCCGCATTTGAAGCAAGTGAAGAGGACCCAACAAATTTTGGGAAGACATATAGATCCCCATTTTGGTTGCAGGGGTCCGCATTGTGGTAGGTCCCCATATAGGGCAATGGTCCCCAAAACATATGTATGGGTGGTTATGGGTCCCATATTATCGGTATGTTGGAGGTCTATGGGGGTCCCCATTTATGGGTATGGTGGTCTAATGGGTCCCAATCATGTATAGGGGGTCTATGGGGGTCCCTAATTATGGTGGGGTCTCATGGATCCCCAGTTATGGGATGGTGGGGTCTATGGGGTCCCTAAATGGTATGCTGGTCATGGGGTCCCCATTATGGTTACGTGACGTGGGTCTATGGTTCCCTATCATTATGTTATGGGGTGGATCTCATGGGGTCCCATGTATATGGTATGGGTGTGGGTCTATGGGGTTCCTTATATTATGGGTACGGGGGGTCATAATGGGGTCCCAGTTAAGGTATGGGTGGGTCATGGGGTCCCCAGTAATGGCATGGGCGGGGTCTATGGGATGCCATATATTATGGGATGGGTGGGTCTATGGCAAGTCCCATATTAATCGGTACGGGTGGTGGTCTATGGGTCCCTATTATGGTGGGGTCTTATGGGGTCCCTATATTATGGGTATGGGGTGGGGCAATGGGGTCCCTATAGATGTGGGTCTATGGGGTCCCTATATTATGGGTGGTCTTGGTCCTAAATGGATGGGTGGGGCAAATGGGTCCCTTATATTATTGGTGGGGTCTATGGGTTCCCTATATTATGGGGTGGGGTCTAGGGGGCCCTATATTAGGTGGGCTATGGGGTCCCCATGTTTATGCGCTGGGTCTATGAGTCCACCTATATATGTGGGGGTCTATGGTCCCCATGTTATGGGTGGGGTCTATGGTCACCTATATTATGGTGGGCGTCTATGGGTCCCCTATATTAGGTATGGGTGGCTATGGTCCCTATATATGACGGTGCGTCTATGGGGTCCCTATATTATGGGTGGGGGTCTATGGGGGTCCCTATATTATGGGTATGGGGTGGGGGTCTATGGGGTCCCTATATTATGGGTGGGTCTATGGGTCCCTATAGGTATGGTGGGGTCTAATGGGGCCCTATATTATGGTATGGGTGGGAGGTCAATGAGCCCTATATTATGGTGGGTCATAGGGTCCCTATTATTATGGGATGGTGGTCAATGGTCCCAATATGTGGGTCTATGGGGGTCCCTTATATTAGGCGTGAGGTCTATTGGTCCCCATGTATGGTGGCGTCTATGGGTCCCTATAATTAGGGGGGGGTCTATGGGGGTCCCCATGTTATGGGTGGGTCTATGAGTCCTAATTATTGGTGGGGTCTATGAGTCCCTATATATGTGTGTCTATGGGGCCCTATATATGGTGGGCGTCTATGGTCCCTATATATGTGTGGTTCTATGGGTCCCTATATAGGTATAGTCGGGTCTATGGGTCCCTATATTATGGTGGGGTCTATGTCCCTAATTATGCCGTGGGTCATATGACCCTATATTATGTATGGGTGGTCAAGGGGTCCCTATTATTATGTTGGGTCTATGAGTCCCTATATTATGGTGGTCTATGGGCGGTCCCCATTTATTGTGTCTGGTCCCTATATTTATGGTGGGGTCTATGGGGTGTCCCCATTAATGGTGGGGCTATGGTCCCATATTATGTGGCATCTAGGTTCCCATATATTATGGTGGGGTCTATCGTCCCTAAGTAATGCTGGGTCTATGGGGTCCCTATATTATGGTGGGTACAATGGGTCCCATATTATGGTGGGTCTATGGAGTCCCTATATTATGGTTGGGTCTATGGTCCCATATTATGGGCGTCTATGGGGTCCCTATTTATGGTATGAGTTGCTATGTGGTCCCTATATTATGTGTGGTCTATGGGCCCTAATTATGGGTATGAGGTGGGCTATGGTCCCTATATATGGGTGAGGCTATGGTTCCCTATATTATGGGTGGGCATAGGCCCATTATATGGATGAGTGTCGGTCTATGGGTCCTATATTACGGTGAGGTATATGGTCCTATATATGGGTGGGGGGTCTATGGGGTCCCTAATTTATGGGGTATGGGGGGGTCAAGGTCCCTAATTATGGGGTGGTGTCTATGGGTCCCTATCCCAAATTATGGCGTCGGGTCATATGTCCCCATGTTATGGTGGGTGCTCTATAGCGTCCCTATATTATGTGGGGTCTAATGGGCTCCCCACATACTACTATGGGGTGGGGTCTATGCGAACCCTATATTATGGGGGTCTCATGTCCCTATATTCATGGGTGGCGTCTATGGCGTCCCTAATTATGGTGGGGTCTATGGGTCCCTAATTATGGGGGGTCAATGGCCTATATTAGTGCATGGTCTATGGTCCCTATATTATGGGTGTCTATGGTCCCTATATTATGGGGTCTATTGGGGGTCCCTATATATGGGTATGCAGGTGTCTATGCGTCCCTAATATTTGGCGTGGGTCGCATGGGTCCCTATATTATGGGTATGGGTGGGGGTCTATGGGGTCCCTATATTATGGGTGGGGGTCTATGGGGTCCCTATATTATGGGTGGGGTCATGCTCCCTATATTATGTATGAGTGGGTCTATGGGGCCTATATTATGTGGGCCTATGGGTCCCTATATTATGGTAAGGTGGGTCTATGGGGTCCCTATATTATGGTTGGGGCTAGTCCCTAATTATGTGGGGTCTATGTGGGTCCCTATATTATGGGTGGGGTCTCTGTCTCACCGGGTGCGAACTGTGTCTTCCCATAGAACCTGGCTCTCCCCGCTCTGTGTCCGGCCACCAGCACCGCGTCCCCCGGGGCCACACGGCGCCCGTCACGGTCCAACCAGGACGCGGCTTTCTTACGGGATGCTGAGGGAGGGGAGAAAAACACGCCCTGATTGGCCAGTCCCCACATTAGCCCCGCCCCCATTAGCCACGCCACTAATAAACCCCACCCTCTGATTGGCCCGTTCCCATTAGCCCCGCCCCCTTATTATCCCTGCCCCCTGATTGGCCCCGCCCCCTCATTAGCCCCTCCCCATCATTAGCCACGCCCCCTAATTAACCCTGCCCCCCGATTGGTCCATCCCCTCATTAGCCCCACCCCCTCATTAGCCACACCCCATAATAAACCCCGCTCTCTGATTGGCTAATCCCCTCATTAGCCCCGCCCCATCATTAGCCACGCCCCCTAGTAAACCTTGCTCTCTGATTGGCTAAACCCCTCATTAGCCCCTCCCCATCAATAGCCACGGCCCCTAATAAACCCTGCCCCCTGATTGGCCCGTCCCATTAGCCCTGCCCCCTGATTGGCCCCGCCTCCTCATTAGCCCCTCCCCATCATTAGCCACGCCCCCTAGTAAACCTCACTCTCTGATTGGCTAATCCCCTCATTAGCCCCGCCCCATAATTAGCCACACCCCCTAGTAAACCTCGCCCTCTGATTGGCTAATCCCCTCATTAGCCCCGCCCCTTCATTAGCCACGCCCCCTAATAATCCCCGCCCTCTGATTGGCCCATCCCCTCATTATCATCCCCTCTCCAACCAATCACCTCCTTCTTTTCCCCGCCCCACACCCCCATAGCCCCGCCCCCTTTCTACCACAACCAATCCCGTTGGATCTCCCCGTAGCCCCGCCCACCCGT
>NW_015439907.1:20909-21896 GCF_001577835.2 Coturnix japonica | reverse complement strand
CCAGTATGGACCAGTATGGACCAGTATAAACCAGTATAAACCAGTATAGACCAGTATGGACCAGTATGGACCAGTATAAACCAGTATAAACCAGTCTAGACCAGTATAGACCAGTATGGACCAGTATAAACCAGTATAAACCAGTATAGACCAGTATGGACCAGTATGGACCAGTATAAACCAATATAGACTGGTATAGACCAGTATGGACCAGTATAAACCAGTATAGACCAGTATGGACCAGTATAAACCAGTATAGACCAGTATAGACCAGTATGGACCTGTATAAACCAGTATAGACCAGTATGGACCAGTATAAACCAGTATAAACCAGTATAGACCAGTACGGACCAGCATAAACCAATACAGACCAGTATGAACCAGTATAGACCAGTATGGACCAGTATAGACCTGTATGAACCAGTATAGAACAGTATAGACCGGTATAGACCAATACTGACCAGTATACACCAGTACAAGCTGGTATGTGCCAGTATAAACTAGTATAGACCAGTATAGGCCAGTATGGACCAGTATAAACCAGTATAGACCTGTATAGACCAGTATGGACCAGTATAAACCAGTATAGACCAGTATAGGCCAGTATGGACCAGTATAAACCAGTATAGACCAGTATATACCAGTATATCCCAGTATCTCCCAGTATAACCCAGTCCATCCCAGTCCCATCCCAGTCCATCCCAGTATACCCCAGAATATCCCATTATCCCCCATTACCCCCCATTAGTCCATCCCAGTATCTCCCATTATAACCCATTATCCCCCATTACCCCCATTATCCCATACCGGTTTTGGGTGGGCATATGAAGTACCGCACCCCCCCTATACCCCATCCCAGTATATCCCAGTATATCCCAGTATATCCCAGTATATCCCAGTCCATCCCAGTATATCCCAGTATATCCCAGTACATCCCAGTATATCCCAGTATATCCCAGTCCATCCCAGTATATCCCAGTATATCCC
>NW_015439907.1:14151-15009 GCF_001577835.2 Coturnix japonica | reverse complement strand
GCACAATGGGACCCATAGAGACCCATAGGGACACATAGGGACATATAGGGACGTATAGGGACATATAGGGAACCATAGAGCCCCATAGAGACCCATAGAGTACAAGGGGACCCATAGAGCACAATGGGACCCATAGAGACCCATAGAAACCCATAGAGCACAATGGGACACATAGGGACCCATAGAGACCCATAGGGAGCCATTGGGACCCACAGAGACCCATAGAGCACAATGGGACCCATAGAGACCCACAGGGACACATAAGGACCCTTAGAGACCCATAGAGCACAATTGAGACCCATAGAGCACAATGGGACACATAGGGACCCATAGAGACCCATAGGGAACCATTGGGACACATAGGGACCCATAGAGACCCATAGGGAACCATTGGGACCCATAGAGACCCATAGATACCTATAGGGACCCACAGAGACACATAGGGACCCAGAGAGACCCCAAAGAGACCCATAGGGAACCATAGGGACCCAGTGAGACCCATAGAGCACAATGGGACCCATAGAGACCCATAGGGACACATAGGGGCCCCATAGGGAACCATAGGGACATATAGGGACATATAGGGACATATAGGGACGTATAGGGAACCATAGGGACATATAGGGACATATAGGGACATATAGGGACGTATAGGGAACCATAGGGACATATAGGGACATATAGGGTCATATAGGGACGTATAGGGAACCATAGGGACATATAGGGACATATAGGGAAATATAGGGAACCATAGGGAACCATAGGAACATATAGGGACATATAGGGACACATAGGGACATATAGGGACATATAGGGAACCATAGGGAACCATAGGGAAATATAGGGACATATAGGGAC
>NW_015439907.1:7168-12659 GCF_001577835.2 Coturnix japonica | reverse complement strand
TATGGGGAGATATAGGGTTATATGGGGTGATATGGGGAGATATAGGGTGATATGGGGTGATATGGGGAGATATAGGGTGATATGGGGTGATATGGGGTGATATGGGGTGATATGGGGGTATATGGGGGGCTATGGGGGCTTTGGGGGGCTATAGGGGCTATGGGGATCAATCAGGACCATGGACAGCACCTCCGACGTGTACACGTTGCGCTCCGCAAAGCACAGGTTGGTGGCTGTGGGGGGAGATATGGGGAGATATGGGGGGCTATGGGGGCAATAAGGGCTATGGGGGACATTCAGCACCATGGACAGCACCTCCGATGTGTACGGGTGGGGACAATAGGGGGCTATAGGAGCTATGGGGAACATTCAGCACCATGGACAGCACCTCCGACGTGTACACGTGGGGACAATAGGGTCTATGGGGAACATTCAGCACCATGGACAGCACCATCGACGTGTACACGTGGGGACAATGGGAGTCTATGGGGATCATTCAGGACCATGGACAGCGGCTCCGACGTGTACACGTGGGGACAATGGGGGTCTATGGGGAACATTCAGGACCATTAACAGCGGCTCCGACGCGTATACGTGGGGACAATGGGAGTCTATGGGTAGCATTCAGCACCATGGACAGCACCATCGACGTGTACACGTGGGGACAATGGGAGTCTATGGGGAACGTTCAGCACCATGGACAGCGCCTCTATAGGGGGATCTATAGGGTCCATTATAGCACCCATAGGGTCCATTATAGCACCCAGAGGGTGTCGTTGGGATCTATAGGGTTCATTATAGCACCCATAAGGTTCATTATAGCACCCATAGGGTCCATTATAGCACCCATAGGGTCCATTATAGCACCCATAGGGTCCATTATAGCACCCATAGGGTTCATTATAGCACCCATAGGGTCCATTATAGCACCCATAGGGTTCATTATAGCACCCATAGGGTCCATTANATCCCCCGCCCCCTTACCTGCCCCCCCTCGAGCCGCACTCTGTCCCCCAGCTGCAGCCCCATACACAGCAGGACGCTGTGGCCCCACAAGTTGTCGTAGCAGCGCAGGGTGACGCGGGGCAGGGCGCAGCTGAGCGGCACGGCCTCCTGCAGCAACCGGCGCAGCTCCCGAGCAGCGGCTGCAGCTTCAGCTCGATCCAAAGCCATGTCAGCAGGGTCCGGAACCACCTCGGCTGCCACTTGGCCTTGGCTGTTCTATGGGGAGATATAGGGCAGGGAGTGAGTGTATGGGGCTGCCCCATAGAGACTCATGGGGCGCTATAGGGCATTGAGATCAATTGCGCCACCTAGTGGCCGATAGTGGTACTGCACCATAGCGCCACCCAGTGGCCATTAATGGATATAGCGCCATGGCGACCCCTAGTGGCCAATGCTGGTATTGCGCCATAGCGCCCCATAGGGTCCTATGTAACATTGAGCTCCATAGCGCCACCTGGTGGGCAATAGTGGTATTGCAACGCAGCGCCCCATAGGATCCTAAGTAACATTGAGATCCATAGCGCCACCTGGTGGGCAATAGTGGTACTGCACCATAGCCCCCCATAGAGTCCTATGTAACATTGATCTCGATAGCGCCACCTAGTGGGTAATAGTGGTATTGCACCATAGCGCCCTATAGGGTCCTATGTAACATTAGGCTCCATAGCGCCACCTGGTGGGCAATAGTGGTACTGCACCATAGCCCCCTATAGAGTCCTATGTAACATTGAGCTCCATAGCGCCACCTAATGGGTAATAGTGGTATTGCACCATAGCGCCACCTAGTGGCCGATAGTGGTATTGCAACACAGCGACCACTAGTGGCCATTAATGGATATAGCGCCATGGCGACCCCTAGTGGCCAATAGTAATATTGAATCACAGCGCCACCTAGTGGGCAATAGTGGTATTGCACCATAGCGCCCCATAGGGTCCTAAGTAACATTGAGCTCCATAGCGCCACCTGGTGGGCAATAGTGATATAGCACCATAGCGCCACCTAGTGGCCATTAATGGATATAGCGCCATGGCGCCACCTAGTGGCCAATAGTGGTATTGCAACACAGCGCCACCTAGTGGGCAATAGTGGTACTGCACCATAGCGCCCCATGGGGTCCTATATAACATTGAGCTCCATAGCGCCACCTAGTGGGCAATAGTGGTATTGCAACACAGCGACCCCTAATGGCAATTAATGGATATAGCGCCATAGCGACCCCTAGTGGCCAATAGTGGTATTGTATCACAGCGCCACCTAGTGGGCAATAGTGGCATTGCACCATAGCGACCCATAGGGTCCTATATAACATTGAGTTCCATAGCGCCACCTCGTGGAGAATAGTGGTATTGCAACACAGCGACCCCTGGTGGCCATTAATGGATATAGCGCCATAGCGCCACCTAGTGGCCAATAGTGGTATTGCGCCACAGCTCCCCATAGGGTCCTAAGTAACCTTGAGCTTTATAGCGCCACCTAGTGGGCAATAGTGGTATTGCACCATAGCGCCCCCTAGTGGGCAATGATATATAGGTCTCATATTGCCCCATTGTGCCCTATAGAACACAGTGCTCCGTAGCGCCCCATAGTGGCCCATAATGTAAGGTAACCCATATCACCCCATAACCACCCCATATCGCCCCATAACCCCCCATATCTCCCCATAACCACCCCATAACACCCCATAGCGCCCCATATCCCCCCCATATCTCCCCCCATCCCCTACCCTTAGTGCCGGATCAGCCCCATGTTCCAGCAGACATCTCACACCCCATATCCCCCCATATCCCCCCATAACCACCCCATATCCACCCCATATCTCCCATATCACCCCATATCCCCCCACATCCCCCATATACACCCTATATCCCCCTCATATCTTCCTCTATCACCCTCATTATTCCCCTATATCCCCCATTTATCCCCCATTAACCATCCCATATCCTCCCATTATTGCCCCATTATCACTCCCATATCCCCCAATATTCCCCCATTATTGCCCGCCACATATGCATCCTCACATGCAGCATGTCCCATACTATACCCTCCCAGACACTATCCCCCTCCTTGAGTGACCGGTATCGCGGCCTGGTTACTCCAGTCAGACATCTGCCAACCCAATATCCCGCCCAGCGTTTGCCGCGCCATCGCCACTCCTACTCCCCCATAACCACCCCTATATCCCCCCTATAGCTGACTCCGTCTCCCATATGATTACGGCGCATACCAGCAAGTAAACCGACACGCACGTATCCCCGTGGTCCTAGTCCCTCACTCCATCCTCCTCCCCAGGCAAATATCCCCCCAATAGTGCCCATAGTGCCCCCATATCCCCCATATCCCACATATCCCCGCAACACTATCTTACCCCCCACATAATTCCCCACAATATCGCACCAGCTCTATATCCACCCACACTATTCCCCCTACCCCCACAATATCTTCCCCTAGTGCCGCCATAGGTCATTACCCAACATCACCCTTACGCGCTGGATCGGTGCCCCACCTGGTCGCTCCTAGCATGATCATCAAGTACTACCCACCCCATGAATTCTCACCAACCCAATACCTAGCCCCCCAGATCTCACTCCCCCCAATAACCACCCCAGTCCTGAACTCCCCATCGCCTATCGTCCCCGCATCCTCCCCTCGCCTCTACCTCCAACATGACCGCCAGGCCGCCGCTCGCGCACTACTCTCGAAGCTCTCCCTAAGCCCCTGGGGAATTCCCGCCAGATACGATGTTCCACACACCCCACTATCCAATGGGGTCACCCCGCTGATAAGCGCGCAACCCCACTATCACTCGATATCCAATCCCTATGGTCCTCATTACTCCCAAGCCACATAACCCCCATCTAAATTCTCAACCACGCAGTAGTGCCCCAATACTCCGTGCCCACCACTCTCCCTCATAACGCTCCTCACGCTGCTCGGCATCTCAGCCCCAGGGGTGTCTCCAGATGCACCTGACTGGCCCCGATCGCCAGAGGTGTCAGCCCCACGGCCAGACTTTATATTATGCTGCGAGCGTCTCCATATCCTGCCACCCACTGGTCCTGCCTATCGTCTTGCGAAACATCACCTGACACCGTGGCAGTGAGATGCTACTCTGGGCCCGGACCGACCGAACCCGGACACCGGAACGGAACTAACGTTCAAGCACGAGACACCGTCGAATACGATACCCACAACCACGTCCGAGACCGGAAGGCGGACTAAGGACAGCAACCAACAATCGCCCCATAGGACGCTACCACTACAGACCCCGATAGATGATCGCGACATGTGATCCCCTCGATAGACCCCACTAACCATCACCAGTCAGACTCCCTATGACTCCCATAAGCTACCCCATAAGACCCCATAGATCCACAGATCCCCTACAAGAACCCCGATCGAGTACCCCTGCGAGCTCCGCATTAAGGATCCCATAGACCCCTATAGATACCCCTGTAGTACCCCATAGATCCCACATAGACCCCATTAGAAGTACCCATTTAGCACTCCCATAGACCCCCATCTAGGACCCACATAATAGATTCCCTATAGACCACATATGACCCCCATAGACCCCATAGACATCCTCATAATGCCACCCCACTCATAAGACCCCACTAGATCCACATAAGACCCCACATTAGACCCCATAGATTCCCTAGGACCCACATAGCACCCCCATTGACCCCCACAATAGCACGCCCGATTGACCCCCCATAAAGCCCATAGGAACCCATACGACCCCAATATAGATATACGCACATTAGACCCCTAATGAGAACCCCACCATAGGACCCCATAGACCGCAAGTAGACCACATAGAACACCCATATGGACCACCCATAATGATCCCAATTAGGGGACTTCCCATTTAGATGCCCAGTAAGACCCCAAATTTACGACCCTATTAGTCCACCAAATAAGGAACCCCTATAAGACTT
The DNA here is from genome assembly GCF_001577835.2 of Coturnix japonica. NCBI lineage: Eukaryota > Metazoa > Chordata > Aves > Galliformes > Phasianidae > Coturnix > Coturnix japonica. The sequence continues at coordinate 7,715 of NW_015439907.1, read as the reverse complement.
CCCCAAATAGACCCCCTAGAATCCAACCTCAATATGATCCCACTTAGACCCCTATAAAGACCCCCATTGAAGACCGCCATTAGACCCCATAGGACCCCACAGGACCCCACAGTACCCATTAAACCCCCCATTGTGACCCTCCGATCTGACCCCCAACTAGACCCCATAGGACTCCCCACAGGACGCCCATAAGGGGAACCCAATAGGATCCACCCAATCAGAACCCCCCACTAGGGGTACCCCTAGGACACTCCAATAGAAACCCCATTAACCCATAGGATTTTTCCCATAGACTCCCTTGGGGGACCCCATACGGACAAACCAAAAAAAAAAACCCAGAAGTTTTGGACCCATGGAGAAACCCCTCAAAAATCTAAAAGAACCAACGCGTTGGGGGACCCAGGGAAACCAAACGTCATGAAAAAAAAAAAAATAAAACCCCCATTCCCAAAAAAAAAAAAAAAAAACCCCCCCAAAGGGGGGGGGGGGAAAAAAAAAAAAAAAAAAACCCCCCCCAACAGGGGAAAAAAACTCCCTATCTCTCTCT
>NW_015439907.1:0-7143 GCF_001577835.2 Coturnix japonica | reverse complement strand
CAGTGGGGATGAATGGGTCGTGGTTCAATGGGATGAATGAATGGGGATGAATGCAGAGGGTCAGTCGGGGCGATGAATGGTAGCGCGTGAATGGGTATGAATCCGAGATGAATGCTGGGTGGTCAAGGAGGATGGTGTTCGGTGGGCGTGGAAAGTGAAATGAGGGTTTGAATGGGACCATATGAATGAGTAATTGAAATGGGGTTCAATGAGTGACAAATGGTCAATGGGAACCATGACTATGAATGGGGGACTCCTAAGCTCATTGAATGGAGCTGAATGGGAGTACATGAATGGAGCATGAATGGGTTCAATGAAGTGAAATGGCGGTTCAGTGGGGATGAAATGAATGGGGGCAGGAAATCGGCACATCCACCTATTGAATGGGGTTGAATGGGTTTTGAGATGTGAGATGAATGGGTTGATGGGAGATCAATGGGGGGGCCCTTTTGGGTTGGATTTGGTTCGTGGGGCTGGTGGGAGGTTTGGGCGGGCGGGGTTTCAGTTTCTTGAAAGGGGTCCCTTGCTTTGGGGGGGGTTAATTGTGGCGGGGGGGACCGGTCTCAAATCTGACGCTTGTTCCCCCCCCTTTCTGCCCCCCCTCCCCCCCCCCCCATCATAGGCGTCTGAGACCCTCGGAGGGGGCGGTTCTGGAGTGGCCGGTTCCGGTCCCTCCGTTCTCCACCGCCGGGGGCGCTGCGCCCCACACCCCGTATCGGATCCGAGTCTCTGCGGCCCCCGGGAGGAGGCGTCCCACGTCTCAACTCGGTCCCAATGGTCCGGGCCGCCACGCCGAGGGGGTAGAGTGGGTATGGGGTCTGGGGCCGGGGGGTATGGGGCAGAGGGGCATTATGGGCTGGGAGGGCTATGCGCGGTAGGCGGAGGCACTAATGGGGCTGGAGGGTTGTATGGAGTCGGCAAGTGCACTTTATGGTGGGGTGTTTATGGGGTCTGGGGGGGGTTATGGGGCTTTGGCTACGAAGGTCTCGATGATCACCTGGTCATCTTCCGACCATCCAGACTGACGGACCTCCCGCTTCATGCTTACTGACCCATAGCCCGACCCTGGTTTCTGGTCCAAAAGCTGCTTGCGTTCAACCACGGGTCCCAGAACCTCCGACGTTGTTACACGTTGCGCTTCCGCAAAGCACAGGTGGTGGCTTGTGGGGGGAGATATGGGGAGATATGGGGAGATATGGGGTGATATGGAGATATGGGGGGCTATGGGGGCAATAGGGGTCTATGGGGAGCATTCAGCACCTAGGACAGCACCTCCTAATTGCTCACACGTGGGGACAATGGGGTCTAATGGCGGAGCATTCAGCACCATGGACAGAACTCCGACGTGTATACTTGGGGAGAATGGAGGGGGTCTATGGGGAACATTCAGGAACCATGGACAGCGCAACCAACATGTACACGTGGGGACAATAGAGGGCTATACGAGCTACGGGGAACATTCAGGACCATGGACAGCATCTTCCTACTGTACACTTGCGCTCCGCCAAAGCACAGCGTTGGTGGACTTATGGGGGGAATATTGAGGGAGATATAGGGTTATCATATTGGGGTGATATGGGGACGATATAGGGTGATATTGGGGTGATATGGTGGTGAAGATTAATGCGTGTAGAGGTGATTATGGGTAAGAAGTATCGAGCGGGTGATGATGGGGTTTTGAGTATGGGGATAGTGGGGAAGACTATGGGGTGCATTGTGTGGGGGCCTTTATGAGGGGCTTATGGCAGATCAAGTTCGGGACCATGGGACAGCACCTACGAGCGGTTACACGTTGCGGCGTCCGTGCTTATAATGCATTCAGGTTGGTGGGATAGGTGGGGGGAGACTATGTTGGAGATATGGGGAGATATGGGGTGATTATGGGGAGGATATGGTTAGGGAGGGCACTTTATTGGGTGATTATGGGGGCCTATGGGCATAGGGGGTATATGGGGAACATTCAGCACCCATGCGACTCTCTAGCACCTTCCGATAATAAGGAGTCACGCGCTGTACAGCTGGAGGAGAATAGGAGGGCTTATAGGAGCGTATGGTGGGAGACGCTTTCAGGACTCTCCATGGACAGCACCATCGACATGTACGGGGGGACAATGGGAGCTCTGAATATATGGGAGACGAGTCAGGACCCATGGAGCAGTGCGCTCCGAGGGCCGTGTTACTACGTTTATGGGACATAAATGGAGGTAGCGTATGGGGATGCAGGTCGTCATCGTATAGGGGAACCGGACTTTGGGAGCAGCGCATCCGAGAGGCGTTGGTACCACGTCGGTGTTATCAATGGGCAGATTCGTAATGCGGGTGAACATTATAGTGTGCAGCAAGCCCAGTGCGTTACTAATGCACCGGTGCCGACGTGTCACGTGTGCGCTCCGCAATAGAGCACAGGTTGGTTGGCGTGTGGGGAGGCATATGGGGGATATGGGGTGATATTGGGGAGATATGGGGGGCTATGGGGGCATAGGGGCTATGGGGAGCATTTCAGCACCCTAGGACAGCACCTCCTAATTGTCACGTGGTGGACAATGGGGAACAATGGGGGTCTATGGGGGACATTTCAGCACCATGCACAGCACCTTGAGTGTGCGGCGTGGGGACAATAGGGGCGGTATAGGAGCTTTAATGGGGGAACATTCCGGCAGAGCACCATTGGACCGCACCCATCGACGTGTACACGTGGGGGACCAATGGGAGTCTATGGGAACATTCGAGCACCATGGACTGATCGAAGCGTGACCTATGGGCTCGTACGGGTGTCACGTGGGCTGGTAGCGGACAATGGAGTCGGTATGTGGAGAGGACATTCAGCCACCATGGGGGACAGCGCAGCGGCTTCTTCAACGTAGACACTTGTTGGCGCTCCGCGCAAAGGACCACACACTTTTGGGTGGCATGGGGAGGAGATATGGGGTGGTATGGTATTGGGTGGAGTAGGATATATGGGGGGGTCCTATTGAGGGGCCGCAAGTGAGCTGGGTCGTGCAATGATAGGGGCTGATGGGATCAAGTCCTTGGGGAGGACCATGGACAGCACCTACCGACGTGTTACACGTTGCGCTCCGCAAAGCAGAGGTTGGTGGCTTTGTTTATGGGTCTGGGGCTGCTTATTGGGGTCTTGGGGCTGGTTATCGGCAAGGCCAGGGGAGGACACTTATGGCTTGGGGTGTGGGGGGAGATATGGGGAGATATGGAGAAGATATGGGGTGTGAGGTGCTATGTGGTAGTGGGGCGTTTATTGTTGTGTGGGGGTCTATGAGGGAACAATTTCGGCGCACCTATATGGACAGCGGCCGACCTTTTCGGCAGACGTGTACAGCGTGCTGGACATATGATTGTAGTTGGGGACGGACAGATATCTCATTCTGCGCCACCATGCGACAGCCAGCGCACCGGTCACCGTTATTTACAGGCGTTGGGGGGGCTGGGAGAAATGGGGAGTGTGTTGTCGATGGAGAATGCATTTTCTCAGGGACCGCAGGGATGGGAGGCAACGCTTACCATCTGAATTGTACACGTGGGGACAAATGGGAGTCTATGGGGAACATTCAGCACCATGGACAGCGCACCGACGTCTTACACGCGCTTCGATCACAAAGCTGAGGCGGGTTGTGGCTGTGGGGGGAGCTGGATGGGGTTAGTATTATAGATGGGTGACTATGGGCGTTTGTATTGTGGGGTGAGGTATGGGGGGATATGGGGGGCCTTTTGGGGCGGCTTATAGGGCCTATGGGGATCAATCAGGACCATGGACAGCGGCTCCGACGTGTACCGTGGGGACAATGGGGTTCTATGGGGAAACAATTCAGGACCATGGACAGCACCTCCGACGTGTTACACGTGGGGGAGAATAGAGGGCATAGGAGCTATGGGGAACATCAGGACCATGGACCATGCGGCTCCGACGTTGCTACACGTGGGGACAATGGGGTCTATGGGGATTCATTCAGGACCATGGACAGCGCACCCTGACGTGTACCACGTTGGCGCCTCGCGCATATAGCATAGGATTGGGTGGGCTCAGGGGAGGGGACCACCTATGGTGGGGCGGCGATTAATTATGGGAGGGGAGAGTGACTGTGTGAGTTTGGGATATGGGGGTTATGGAGATATGGGGAGATATTAGGGTTGATTGGGGTGATATGGGTGATATGGGGGCTATGGGGAGGGCATTATAGGGGCTATGGGGAACATTCAGGACCATGACAGCATCTCCTACGTGTACACGTTGCGCTCCGCAAAGCACAGGTTGGTGGCTATGGGGGGAGATATGGGGAGATATAGGGTTATATGGGGTGATTTATTGGGGAGAGGTATAGGGTGATATGGGTGATATGCGAGATATGGGTGCATATGGGTGATATGGGGAGATATGGGTGATATTTGGGGGTATATGGGGGCTATGAGGCCTTTGTGGGCGCTTATAGGGGCTGATGGGGATCAATCAGAACCATGGACAGCACCTCCGACCATGTACACGTTGCCGCTCCGCAAAGCACAGGTTGGTGGCTGTGGGGGGAGATATGGCTGGAGATCTTATGGGGCTATGGGGCCGTTGTTGGGGGCTTTATGGCCTTGGAGGGTTGTTATGGAGTCGGCAAGGCACTTCATGGGGCGGGGTTTATGGGATAGGGAGAGGGCACCTTAGGGGCTGGGGGGCTTATGCGGGGTCTGGGGCGGTTATGGGGCAGGGGAGGTCTGTATGGGGCAGGGTGGAGGGCACTTATGGGGGCTGGGGCTTATGGGGTTTGTGGGGCACTTATGGGGCTTGGAGGTTGTTATTGGAGTCGGCAAGGGCACTTTATGGGGCTGGGTTTTATGGGGTAGGGAGGCGCTTTATGGGGCTTTGGCGGTTTTATGCTTGGCGGCAATTAAGGGGCTAATGGGGACATTCAGCACCATGGACAGCACCTCCGATGTGTACGGGTGGGACCCAATAGGGGGCTATAGGAGCTATGGGGAACATTCAGGCCACCATGGACAGCGCCTCCGACGTGTACACGTGGGGACCAATAGGGTCTATGTGGAACATTTCAGGCACCATGACAGCACCATCGACGTGTACACCGTGGGGACAATGGGAGTTCTATGGGATCATGTGCAGGACCATGGACAGCAGGCTCCGATATCCGTTGTACACGTGGGGACAATGGGGGTCCTATGGGGAACATAGGACATTAACAGCGGCTTCCGACGCGTATAACGTGAGGACAATGGGAGGTCTGACCTGGGTAGCATTTCACGTAGCAGCTCGCTGGACAGCTTTTTTTACCATCGATCGGTGTACACCTGTGTGGGCACAATGGGGAAGTCTATGGACCGTTCAGCACCCTGGACAGCGCCTCTATAGGGGATCCATATTCTAAGGGTCCATTATAGCACCCATTAGGGTCCCACTATATGTCAGCACCCAAGAGGGGTGTCGTTGGATCTATAGGGGTTCCATTATAGCACCCATAAGGTTCATTATGCACCCATAGGGTTATGGTCTATAGCACCCATAGGGTCCTTATAGCACCCATAGGGTTTCATTATAGACCCATAGGGTCCATTATAGCACCCATAGGTTCATTAATAGCACCCCATAGGGTGCCACATTTTAATTAGCACCCATAAGTTAATTTCTGCGGCGTATAGCATGCACGGCATAGGAGTCCATTATAGCACCCATCCATGGGTCCATTATAGCACCCATAGGGTGTCATTGGGATCTATAGGGTTCATTATAGCACCCATAGGGTCCATTATAGCACCCATAGGGTTCATTATAGCACCCATAGGGTCCATTATAGCACCCAGAGGGTTCATTACGACACCCATAGGTGCCACTGGGATCTATAGGGTTCATTATAGCACCCATAGGGTTCATTATAGCACCCATAGGGTTCTTTATAGCACCCATAGGGTCCATTATAGAACCCATAGGGTTCATTATAGCACCCATAGGGTCCATTATAGCACCCATAGGGTTCATTACAACACCCATAGGTGCCATTGGGATCTATAGGGTCCATTATAGCACCTATATGGTCCATTATAACACCCATAGGGTCCATTATAGCACCCATAGGATCCATTATAGCACCCATAGGGTCCATTATAGCACCCATAGGGTCCATTATAGCACCCATAGGGTCCATTATAGCACCCATAGGTGCCACCCACCCTTGATGATGGACTTCATGTCGCACTTGGAGGAGTCGATGTTGTGCAGCGCCACCAGCAGCTCCCCAGGGTTCAATGGGGACACGGCCGAGCTGCCGTCACCTATAGGGACAGTATGGGACCCAATGGGAACTATAGGGAGATGGGACCCATAGGGAACTATAGGGAGATGGGACCCATAGGGAACCATAGGGTGAACTATAGGGGGATGGGACCCATAGGGAACCATAGGGGAAACTATAGGGGGATGGGAACCATAGGGAACTATAGGGGGATGGGACCCATAGGGAACCATAGGGGAACCTATAGGGGGATGGGACCCATAGGGAACCATAGGGGAAACTATAGGGGGACAGTATGGGACCCAATGGGAACTATAGGGGGAAGGGACCCATAGGGGAACCTATAGGGGGATGGGACCCATAGGGAACCATAGGGAACTATAGGGGGATGGGACCCATAGGGAACCATAGGGGAAACTATAGGGGGATGGGACCCATAGGGAACCATAGGGGGGACTATAGGGGGATGGGACCCATAGGGAACCCATCTCCCCCCATAACCCCCATGTCCCCATAACCCCCCATCCCCCCCATACCCCATACCACCCATCTTCCCCCATATCCCCCTATATCACCCCATATCCCCCCATAACCCCCATTGACCCCATAACCCCCATTGACCCCATAACCCCCATTGACCCCATTGACCCCATAGACCCCATAGACCCCACAGACCCCATAGACCCCATAGACCACATAGACCCCACAGACCCCATAGACCCCATAGACCCCATAACCCCATAGATCCCATAGACCCCATGGACCCCATAGACAACAACCCAGAAGTGGAACCATGAGAACCCAAATCTAGAACCACGGTGACCCAGAACCACATGAACCCATCAACCCAGAACCACAGGAACCCTATAAACACCATAAACAACCCAGAACCACAGCAACC
>NW_015439906.1:82119-85672 GCF_001577835.2 Coturnix japonica | reverse complement strand
CCCCCATTTAGGCCTCAATCCCATGTAGGCCTCAGGCCCGTGTAGGCCTCAGGCCTGAGTAGGCCTCAATCCCGAGTAGGCCTCAGGCCCGACTAGGCCTCAATCCCGTGTAGGCCTCAGGCCTGAGTAGGCCTCAATCGCATGTAGGCCTCAATCCACCCCTCGCCCCCCTCAGCCCCATAACGCCTCCATTTAACCCCATAACAGCTCATTTTAACCCCATAAGAGCTCAATTTTAACCCATAAGAGCTCATTTTAGCCCCAAAATGTCGCCTCCCCCCCTCACTCGTAGTCTCCCGTCGGCATCGCGCTCCCTTCTCCCCTCACGCTCCTCCACCGGAAGAAGGCCCTTCACTTCCGGTAGCTCCCACCGGAAGTTGAGGGGGGCGGAAGTGAAGTAAGAGCTTGCTACAAAATGGCGCCCAACCGGAAGTGAGAGGCTAAAAGGGTGGTTGCTAAGCAACGCGCGTAGCACTGAGGCCTAGCGGGCGAGGAGAAGCCTGAAGGAGGCGGAAAGGGCAAGAAAATGGCGGCGGGTTTATAATTTATAGGAGAGATTTATTTGAAGAAATATTACAACATATAAAAAACTACATAAAGTATCAATTCCCACTTGTACAAAGCGGCCGGTTCTCTTCGATAGGCATAAAAACAGGTTAAAGTGATGGAAAGAGCGGGGGGTTTAATGGCGGATAAGGGGGGGGGAGAAGAATAGAGAATGATGTAAAAAATAACCCAAAAAAACGCAAAAAAAAGCAGAAAAAAGGGGAAAGAAAATGCGAAATTCAAATAAAATCGGGTGGTTTTTGTTTTTCTTCGGGGGGGGAATGGGGGGGGTTGAAGTAAATCAGTGCATGTGTCTGTGGGGCGGCCTTGTAGGCCTCAGTAGGCCGCAGTAGGCCTCAGGCCTCAATAGGCTTCATTAGGCCTCAATAGGCTTCAACAGGCCTCAGTAGGCCGCAGTAGGCCTCAGTAGGCCTCGGTAGGCCTCAGTAGGCCTCAGTAGGCCGCAGTAGGCCTCAGTAGGCCGCGGATGTTGTCGTCTCCATCTTCTCTGGGCCTGGGGGGGCTGAGGAGGAAGGAGATGGGGGTCAGTGTGTGTCTATGGGGTGATCCCAACCCCATAGTGTGCATCCAACCCCATAGTGTGCATCCCAACCCCATAGGATCCCCATAGGATCCCTATAGGATCCATCCCAACCCCGTAAGACCCATCCCAACCCCGCAGGATCCCCACCCCATAGGACCCATCCTCAACCCCACAGGACCCATCCCAACCCCATAAGACCCACCCCATAGGACCCCATAGGACCCATCCCCACAGGACCCATCCCAACCCTATAGGATCCCCACCCCATAGGACCCCATAGGACCCATCCCAACCCCATAGGATCCATCCCAACCCCACAGGACCCCATAGGACCCACCCCACCCCATAGGATCCCCACCCCATAGAAACCCATAGAACCCATCCCACCCCATAGGATCCCCACCCCATCGGACCCATCCCAACCCCATAGGATCCCCATAGAACCCACCCCATAGGATCCCCACCCCATAGAAACCCATAGAACCCATCCCACCCCATAGGATCCCCACCCCATAGAAACCCATAGAACCCATCCCAACCCCATAGGATCCCTATAGGATCCCCACCCCATAGCATCACCCCATACCTCCAGCCGCTCCGCTCTCCTCCCTCATCCTGGCCCTGACGCAGGCTCTGATCTCCAGCCCTATAGCTTTGGCCAGGGGCGGCGGCACCGCGTTCCCCACCTGTGGGTCCCAAATAAAACCCTATAGAATCTATGGGGCGCTATAGGGCTGAACCTATAGGGTTCTATGGGGTTGGGGGGGGGTCCAAACCTGTCTGTGTTTGTCCAGGATGTTCCCAAAGAGGCGGTAGGTGTCGGGGAAGCCCTGGGAACGGGCGCATTCACGGACGCTGACGACGCGGTGTTGTTCGGGGTGAAGGACGCGGCCCTATAAGGGAAACCCCAAATGAGTGGGGAGAGGAAAAGGGTCATAAGGAAATGGGGGGAGAAGAGAAACCCTATGGAGTAGATGGGGAAGGGAAATGTGAAGAAATGGAGGAGAGAAGGAAAAAATCCTATAAAAATGGGGGTGGAAGGTAGTCCTAAATCAATGGGGTAAGGAAGGAAACCCCAAATGAATGGGGAGAGGAAAAGGGCTATAAGGAAATGGGGGGAGAAGAGAAACCCTGTGGAGGAAATGGGGAAGGGAAAGGGGGAGAAATGGAGGAGAGAAGGAAGAAATCCTATAAAAATGTGGGAGAAAATCCTAAATCAATGGGGTAAGGAAGGAAACCCCAAATGAATGGGGAGAGGAAAAGGGTCATAAGGAAATGGGGGGAGGTAAGAAATATAATGGGAGCGATTGGGGAGGGAAAGGTGAAGAAATGAAGGAAAGAAAGTAAAAATCCTATAAAAATGTGGGAGAAAATCCTAAATCAATGGAGAAAAGAAGGAAACCCCATAGAGGTGGGGAGAGGAAAAGGGTCATAAGGAAATGAGGGGAGAAGAGAAACCCTATGGAGGAAATGGGGAAGGGAAAGGGGAAGAAATGGAGGAGAGAAGGAAGAAATCCTATAAAAATGGGGGAGGAAACCCCAAATAAATGGAGAAAAGAAGGAAACCCCAAATGAATGGGGAGAGGAAAAGGGTCATAAGGAAATGGGGGGAGAAGAGAAACCCTATGGAGGAAATTGGGGAGGGAAAGGGGAAGAAATGGAGGAGAGAAGGAAGAAATCCTATAAAAATGAGGGAGAAAATCCTAAATCAATGGAGAAAAGAAGGAAACCCCAAATGAATGGGGAGAGGAAAAGGGTCATAAGGAAATGGGGGGAGGTAAGAAACATAATGGGAGTGATTGGGGAGGGAAAGGTGAAGAAATGAAGGAAAGAAAGAAGAAATCCTATAAAAATGTGGGAGAAAATCCTAAATTAATGGAGAAAAGAAGGAAACCCCATAGAGGTGGGGAGAGGAAAAGGGTCATAAGGAAATGGGGGGAGATAAGAAACATAATGGGAGTGATTGGGGAGGGAAAGGTGAAGAAATGAAGGAAAGAAAGAAAAAATCCTATAAAAATGTGGGAGAAAATCCTAAATCAATGGGGAAAAGAAGGAAACCCCATAGAGGTCATGGCTGACCTGCTTCCCCATGGGCTCGGGGTTGGTGACGGTGGTGCTGAAGAACCCGTCCCATTCCAGGCGCCCGTAGAGCCCGGCCCAATGGTTGTGGCGGTTCCCGGTGTGGGGCAGACACCACGGGATCAGCGTGTTGAACTGGCGGTCTGCGGGGTCACACGGCTTCCCTATGGGGCAGATATGGGGTTATGGGGTCACATGGCTTCCCTATGGGGCAGATATAGGGTTATGGGGTCACATGGCTTGAGGCACATATAGGGGTTATGGGGTTGGTTATGGGGGGTTATGGGGCAGATATAGGGGGTTATGGGGCAGATATAGGGGGTTATGGGGCAGATATAGGGGGTTATGGGGCACATATAGGGGGTTATGGGGCAGATATGGGGT
>NW_015439906.1:68073-82094 GCF_001577835.2 Coturnix japonica | reverse complement strand
GTCCTTCTCGTAGTAGTGCTGCTGTGTCCGCAGCCACCTCCCCATATCCCCCCAGTTCCTCCCTATATAACCCCCATATCCCCCCCAGTACCCCCCCTACACAACCTCATAACCCCCATATACCCCTATAACCCCCCTATAACCCCCATTTAACCCCATTTATGACCCACCCTCAGCACATGAGCAGACCCCCCTCATCGCCCCCGTTGAGCTCCGTCCGTTCTTCCTGTCGTGGTGGGTGTATCTGAGTTTCCTGGTTCTGGTTCCGTCCGCCAGCAGAACCTCCATGTTGGGCAGGTCGCGCCAGTCGGAGCCGGGAGCCAACGGGATGTGACGCATCCGGGCGGCCACCAGGGCGCTCATGTCCTGTATGGGATACATAGGTAACCCTATAGCATCCTATAGTGCCCTATAGCATCCTATAGGCCCCCATAGGGCCCTATAGTGCCCCATAGCCCCATAGGGCCATAGCACACAGTCGGAACCAGGAGCCAACGGGATGTGACGCATCCGGGCGGCCACCAGGGCGCTCATGTCCTATATGGGATACATATGTCACCCTATAGTGCCCCATAGGGCCCTATAGCATCCTATACCATCCTATAGTGCCCCCATAGCATCCTATAGGGCCCTATAGTGCCCCATAGCACACCATAGTGCCCTATAGCCCCCTATAAGCCAACGGGATGTGACGCATCCGGGCTGCAACCAGGGCGCTCATGTCCTGTATGGGATATAGGTCACCCTATAGCAACCTATAGGGCCCTATAGGGCTCCATAGTGCCCCATAGTGCCCTATAGTGCCTCCATATCATCCCATAGGGCCCCATAGAACCCTATAGGACCCCATAGTGCCCCACTGTGACGCATCCGGGCGGCCACCAGGGCGCTCATGTCCTGTATGGGATACATATGTCACCCTATAGCGCCCTATAGGGCCCCATAGCATCCTATAGCGCCCTATAAGCCAACGGGATGTGACGCATCCGGGCGGCCACCAGGGCGCTCATGTCCTATATGGGATACATATGTCACCCTATAGCGCCCCATAGAGCCCCATAGTGCCCCATAGAACTCCATTGTGCCCCATAGAACCCTATAGCATCCTATAGGGCCCCATAGTGCCCCACTGTGACACATCCGGGCGGCCACCAGGGCGCTCATGTCCTGTATGGGATATAGGTCACCCTATAGCATCCTATAGCATCCTATAGGGCCCCATAGAACCCTATAGCATCCTATAGGGCCCCATAGCATCCAATAGGGCCCCACAGTGCCCCATTGTGACGCATCCGGGCCGCAACCAGGGCGCTCATGTCCTATATGGGATACAGGTCACCCTATAGAACCCTATAGTGCCCCATAGAACCCTATAGCATCCTATAGGGCTCCATAGAACCCCATAGTGCCCCATAGGGCCCTATAGTGCCCCATAGCCCCATAGCACACAGTCGGAGCCGGGAGCCAATGGGATGTGACGCATCCGGGCGGCCACCAGGGCGCTCATGTCCTATATGGGATATAGGTCACCCTATAGAACCCCATAGCGCCCCATAGAACTCCATTGTGCCCCATAGAACCCTATAGGACCCCATAGCGCCCCACTGTGACGCATCCGGGCGGCAACCAGGGCGCTCATGTCCTGTATGGGATACAGGTCACCCTATAGCATCCTATAGGGCCCCATAGAACCCTATAGGGCCCTATAGTGCCCCATAGAACCCTATAGCATCCTATAGGGCCCCATAGTGCCCCATAGCCCCGTAGGGCCATAGCACACAGTCGGAGCCAGGAGCCAACGGGATGTGACGCATCCGGGCGGCCACCAGGGCGCTCATGTCCTGTATGGGATATACAGGTAACCCTATAGAACCCTATAGCATCCTATAGGGCCCCATAGAACCCTATAGCATCCTATAGCATCCTATAGTGCCCCCATAGCATCCTATAGGGCCCCATAGCACCAGACCCAACGGGATGTGACGCATCCGGGCGGCCAACAGGGCGCTCATGTCCTATATGGGATATAGGTCACCCTATAGCAACCTATAGGGCCCTATAGAACCCTATAGTGCCCTATAGGGCCCTATAGTGCCCCACAGAACCCCATAGGGCCCCATAGCATCCTATAGGACCCCATAGCGCCCCATTGTGACGCATCCGGGCAGCCACCAGGGCGCTCATGTCCTATATGGGATATAGGTCACCCTATAGAACCCTATAGTGCCCCATAGAACCCTATAGTGCCCTATAGGGCCCTATAGTGCCCTATAGCACCAGACACAACGGGATGTGACGCATCCGGGCGGCCACCAGGGCGCTCATGTCCTATATGGGATACATATGTCACCCTATAGCGCCCTATAGGGCCCCATAGAACCCTATAGCATCCTATAGCATCCTATAGTGCCCCCATAGCATCCTATAGGGCCCCATAGCACCAGACCCAATGGGATGTGACGCATCCGGGCGGCCACCAGGGCGCTCATGTCCTATATGGGATACATATGTCACCCTATAGAACCCTATAGTGCCCTATAGCATCCTATAGGGCCCCATAGCATCCTATAGGGCCCCATAGCCCCATAGCACCCAGTCGGAGCCGGGAGCCAACGGGATGTGACGCATCCGGGCAGCCACCAGGGCGCTCATGTCCTATATGGGATACAGGTAACCCTATAGAACCCCATAGCGCCCCATAGAACTCCATAGCACCCCATAGCATCCTATAGGGCCCCACAGCCCCATAGCACACAGTCAGAACTGGGAGCCAATGGGATGTGACACATCCGGGCCGCAACCAGGGCGCTCATGTCCTATATGGGATACACAGGTCACCCTATAGCATCCTATAGAACCCTATAGTGCCCCATAGTACCCCATAGGGCCCCATAGTGCCCCATAGTGCCGCATAGTACCCTATAGTGCCCCATAGCGCCCCACTGTGACGCATCCAGGCCGCAACCAGGGCGCTCATGTCCTATATGAGATACACAGGTAACCCCATAGCGCCCCATAGAACCCTATAGCATCCTATAGGGCCCCACAGCACACCATAGTGCCCTATAGCGCCCTATAAGCCAACAGGATGTGACGCATCCGGGCAGCAACCAGGGCGCTCATGTCCTGTATGAGATACACAGGTAACCCTATAGAACCCCATAGCACCCCATAGCACATATATGGGGTGGGCCCCACGTCACCCCATAGCACAGATATGGGGTGGGCCCTATATCACCCCAAGTCACCCCATAGCACGGATATGGGGTAGGCTCCATGTCACCCCATAGCATCAGACCCCCGTGTCACCCCATAGAACGAGACCCCCATGTCACCCCATAGCACGGATATGGGGTGGGCCCCACATCACCCCATAGCATGAGACCCCCATGTCACCCCATAGCACGGATATGGGGTGGGCCCTATTTCACCCCATAGCACTGATATGGGGTGGGCCCTATGTCACCCCATAGCACGAGACCCCCATGTCACCCCATAGCATGAGACCCCCATGTCACCCCATAGCACGNATAGCACTGATATGGGGTGGGCCCTATGTCACCCCATAGCACGAGACCCCCATGTCACCCCATAGCATGAGACCCCCATGTCACCCCATAGCACGGATATGGGGTGGGCCCCACGTCACCCCATAGCACTGATATGGGGTGGGCCCCACGTCACCCCATAGCACTGATATGGGGTGGGCCCTGTGTCACCCCATAGCACGAGACCCCCATGTCACCCCATACCATGAGACCCCCATGTCACCCCATAGCACGGATATGGGGTGGGCCCCACGTCACCCTATAGCACTGATATGGGGTGGGCCCTATGTCACCCCATAGCACGAGACCCCCATGTCACCCCATAGCATGAGACCCCCATGTCACCCCATAGCACGAGATATGGTGTGGGCCCACAAATCACCTCATAGCACGGGCTATGAGCGGCGATACTTACAGATGTGGTCCCTGAGGATGGGACTGTAATGCGACCCACGGAATCTGGGCCCTAAATGGACAACCAGGACTGCGGTTCCCCATTGTAGGAAATCTCGAGGGCTGACGCCCCATTGCGGATCTCGGGGAGGTCCCGACCATCGTGTCCCGACAAAACCGTGATGTGCGTGAACGGACCCGAATACAGTCCTGCGGTAATGGGGCGAGAGCTGGATATGATTGGGAATGAATGGGATGGCAATGGATTGGGACTTGGATACTTGAATGGACCGAATACGTCTGGGTATGGGGCAGAATGGGATTTGGAATGGGATTGAATGAGACCCGAATACGTCCTGGGTATGGGACAGTGGATGGTAATGGACGGACGAATGGCACCCCGGATACGTCCTGCGAGTAGCGTGAGGAGAATGGATTGTAATGGGATTGGAATCGCGGATTAGGATTGGATTGGGCACAGAGATTGGGATTGAATAGGCGAATGGGATTGGGGGTGCGGAATGTGGGATTGAATTGGATGGGATTGAAATGGACCCAAATACGTCCTGGGTATGGGGAGATTGGGATTGAATGGGCATGAATTGGGACTAGAATGCGATTGGATGGGATAGGGATTGAAATGGAACCGAAATACGTCTGGAATATGGGGGAACAGTGTGGGATTGAGATGGGATTGCAATGGGAATGAATGGACCCGAATGACCGTCCTGGTTATGAGGGACAGTGGATTGAAATGGGATTGAAATGGATTACGTCCTGGGTATGGGACAGTGGGATTGAATGGGATTGGGATTGGGGTGGGATTGGGATTGAATGGGATTGAATGGGATTGAATGGGATTGGGATTGGGATTGGGATTGAATTGAGACCCGAATACGTCCTGGTATGGGGACAGTGGGATTTGAATGGGATGAATGGAACCGATACGTCTGGGTATGGGGACAGTGGGATTGAATAGGATTGAATGGGATTGAATGGGATTGAATGGGATTGGGATTGGGATTGGGATTGGGGATTGAATGGACCCGAATACGTCTGGTAAATGAGGGAGAATGATTGAATGGGATTGAAAATGGGATTGAATGGACCCGAATACGTCCTGGGTATGGGGACAGTGGGATTGAATGGGATTGAATGGGATTGGGATGGGATTGGGATTGAATGGGGTTGGGATTGGGATTGGATTGGGATTGGGGTTGGGATTGAATGGGATTGGGATTGAATGGACCCGAATACGTCTGGGTATGGGGACATGGGATTGAATGGGATGAATGGACCGGATACGTCTCTGGGTATGGGACATGGGATTAGAATAGGAGTGATGGGATTGAATGGGATTGAATGGGATTGGGATTGGGATTGGGGATTTGGGATTTGAATGGACCGAATACGTCCTGGGTATGGGAGAAATGGATGAATGGATTGAATGGGAATTGATGGACCCGAATACGTCCTGGGATGGGACAGGGGATTGAATGGGATTGAAATGGGATTGGGGATGGGATTGGGGATTGAATGGGTTGATTTGGATTGGCTTGGGAATTGGGTTGGATTTGAAATGGGAGTTGGATTGAATGGACCCGAAGACGTCTGGGTATGGGGCCATGTGGGATTGAAAATGGGATTGAAATGGAACGAATACGTCTGAATATGGGGACATGTGGATTGGGATTGGGATTGAATGGGATTGGGATTGGGGTGGATTGGGATTGGGGTGGGATTGAATGGGGATGGGACTGAATGGACCCGACGTATGTTCTGGTATGGGGACAGTGGATTGAATGGGATTGGGATGGATTAGGATTGGGTATAGATTGGGATTGAATGGATCATTGGGATTGGATTTGGGATGGGATGGGATGGGATTGGGATTGAATGGGATTGGGAAATTGAATGACCCGAATACGTCCTGGATATATGGACGTGGGATTGGGATTGGGATTGGATTAGGGATGGGATTGGATTGGAATTGGATTGGGGGATTGGGATTGGGATTGGGATTGGGTTGGGATTGGATTGAATGGACCCGGAATACGTCTGGATATGGGGGACAGTGGGATTGCATGGGGTTGGGAAATTAGGATTGGATTGGATTGGATGAATGGGGTTTGGGTATTGAATGGACCCCGAATAACGTCTGGATATGGGACAGTGGGATTTGATTGGGATTGAATGGTATTGGATTGAATGGGATGGGATTGATGGGCCCGGATATGTTCCTGGTATATGGGGACTAGTGGGATTGAAATGGGATTGGGATTAGGATTGGAATTTGGGAGTTGAATGGATGGGATTGAATGGGATTTGAATGGGATTGGGATTGGGGTGTGATTGGGGTATTGAATGGGATTGATTGAAACGGACCCGAGATACTCCTGGATATTGGGACAGTGGGATTGGGCTTGGGATGAATGGGAATTGGGATTGAATGGACCCAAATACGTCCTGGATATGGGGACAGTGGATTGGATGGCTTGAATGGACCGGAATTACGTCTGGGTATGGGGGACATGGGATTGAATGGGACTGAATGGTGACCGAATACGGTCTGGTATGGGGAGAGTGGATTGGAATGGGATTGAATGGGATTTGAATGGACCCGAATACGTCCGGTCTGGGGAGAGTGGGATTGGAATGGGATTGGAACGGGACCCCGAAATACGTCCTGGGTATGGGAACAGTGGATTTGAAGAGGATTGAATGACCCAGATGTATGTCTGGGTATGGGCAGTGGGAATTGAATGGGATTTGGAATGGGATTGAATGGGATTGGGATTGGGATTGGGGTTGAATGGGGTTGGGATTGGGATTGAATGGACCCGAATACGTCCTGGATATAAGGGAGAGTAGGATTGGGATTGGGATTAGGATTGGGATTGAATGGGATTGGATTGGGAATTAGGATTGGGTGGAATTGGGATTAGGATTAGAAGGATTGGATTGGGATTGGTGCGGCGAGTGACTTGGGATGTTGACAGGTGGGAGTTGGGATTGGGATTGGATTGGGAATGTCTGGGGTATTGGTGATTTTGGGGATTTGGGATGGAATTGCAGGACACTCTCGGCATCTGGGATGTGTGATTTGAATTGGGATGGGATTGGGATTTTGGGATGGGATTGGGATTGGGATTGGATTGGGATTGGGATGTGGAATGGACCGAATACGGTCCTTTGGTATGGGGGTAGGTACGTGGGGTGGATTGAGATGGGATTTGAATGGATTTGAATGGTGGATTGTAATGGGATTTGTTGATGGACCTGAATTACGTCCTGATATGCGGGGAGGAGTTGGATGGGATTGAATGGGAGTTATGGGATAATTGGATTGAACTGGGTGGGATTAGGAATTTGGGATTGGATTTGTGGGATTGAATGGGAATTGGGAATTGGGTGTGTGGGACTTGGGATTGGAGTGATTGGGATTGGAATGGTGACCCTGAGATTGACGTCCTGGAGTATGGTGGGGACTAGTTGGTGTATTTAGGATTGGGACTGGGATTGAGATGGTTATGTGGGAGTGGGATTGGGATTGAATTGGACCCAAATGGAATAGTGCCTGGAGTATTGGGACAGTGGGGATGGATTGAATGGATTGGGATTGTATTGGGATGAGGATTGAATGGGATTGAAGACCGAATACGTCCTGGGTATGGGTGACAGTGGGTATTGAAATGGGATTGAATGTGTGATTGAATGGATATTGAATGGACCCGAAATACGTCGCTGGGTATGGGGGAGAGTGGGATTGAATGGGATTGAATGGGATTGAATGGGATTGAATGGGATTGAATGGACCTGAATACGTCCTGGATATGGGACAGTGGGAAGTTGAATGGGATTGGAGGAATGGGACGACGATATCATCTGGAATTATGGGGACAGTGGAGTTGAATGTGGGTTGAATTGTGACCCGAATGACGTCCTGGGTATTGGGGAAGTGGATGTGAATTGGTGATTTGAATGCGGTACTTCGAATACTCTCTGGGTATGGGAAGTAGTGGGATTGAATGGTGATTTGATATGTGGATTGGTAATGGAGGCGCGAAACGTTCTCTGGGTATGTGGGGGAGATGTGGGATTTGAATGGTGATCTGATGGACCGGATAGCCTCTGGGGTATGGGTGAGCAGTGGGATTGAATTGGAAGTGGATGGGATTGGGATGTGGGATTTGGTGTATTGGATTGGGGTTGGAATTGTGGGTTGGGAGATTGAATGGATCCGAATACGTCCTGGGTATTGGGTGACAAGTGGGATTTGAATGGGATTGAATGTTGGATTTGGGTAGTTGGATTTGAATGGGATTGAATGGGATTGAAATGGGATTTGAGATGGGATTTTTTTGGGAGGTTAGAGATGAATTCCCGAGATACGTCTTGATATGGTGGAGGAGGTATTGGGTATTGGATTGGGGATTGAATGGGGTTGGATTAGGATTTGGTGATTGGGGTGGGGATTGGGAATTGGGATTGGACATGGTGACCCTGAATTCACGTCTTGATTAATGGGGACAGTGGGATTGAATGGGATGTGAATGGGATTGGGAATGGGATGGGGATTGAAGTGGATCCCGAATATCGTCGCTGGATATGGGGGAGAGTGGTGATTTGGACTGAATGGGATTGGGATTTTGGTGATTAGGATTGGATGAATTGGGATTCGGGATTGTAATTGGATGGGATTGAAGTTGGAGCGAATCACGTCTGGTGTAAATCGGGGTACAGTGGGGACTGGAATTGGGATTTGAGATGGGGATTGAATGGGATTTGGGGATTTGGCTGGATAGGTTGATGGGGTTTGGGAATTGGGCAATGAATGGACCTCGAATACGTCCTGGAGTATAATGGGAGATGATTAGGATTGTGGGTAGTTGGGATTAGGGAATTGTGATTGAATGGTATTGGATTGGATTGAGATTGGGATTGATAGGATTTGGGATTGGTGATTTGGGAGTTGAGCCTGGGGATTGGAATCTGGGATGTGGATTAGTGATGGAATGGATGAATGGGATTGAATTGTGGATTTTGTGCTTGGGTGGTTGGGATTGGATTGGGGATTGGGAATTTAGTGGTTGATTGGGGGTTGTGGAATTGGGGTTGGTTGGGTTTGGATGAATCGGGGAGTGGATTGGATGTGGGGATTGATTTGAAGTGGGATTGAATGGACCCAATACATCCCGGAATGTATGGGACAGTGGGGATTTGAATGGGGATTTGAATGTGTAAGTTTAGATATGGACCCGATACGTCTGGGTATGGGAGAGGTTGGGATTCGATAGATGGGATTGAAAATGGGATTGAATGGAGATTTGGCTTATTTGTGAGTTTGGGATTGAATGTGGTATTGGATGTAGATTGGGATTGGATTGGGATTGAGGAGTTGCATTGTGATCCTGCGATATCGTTCTGGGATGGGGGAGATGTGGGATTGGGAATTGAATGGGATGAAATGGACAAATGTTGCGGTCCCTCTTTTGTTTTTTTTGTTCTTTGTTTTCTGGGTGTTTTGCTTGGTTAGGTTTGGGGGTTTGGGTTTTGCCGAAGGGGATGTGGTGAGGCTTGTGTGATATGGGATGGAATGGGATGGGATTGGTCTGATGGGATGGATGGGATGGATGGGATGGATGGGGATGGATGGGATTGGGTGTGGTATTGGGATGGGATGGTGGGAAAATGGGAGTGGGATGGGATGGATATGGGGATTGGGATTGGGGATGGGAGGGATGGAATGGGATGGGATGGGATGGGAGTGGGGATGGATATGGGGATGGGAGGGATGGGATTGATGTAATGCGAATGGAATGGGGATAGAATAGGATGGGATTGGGAATTAGTGTAATTGGGAAATGGGATGGATGGGATGGGTATGGGATGGGATGGATTGGGATGGGATGGGATTGATATGGGGATGGGATGGGATGGTTGGATGGGATGGGATGGATGGGGTGGGGATGGGATGCATTTTTGGGATGGGATGGGGATGGGGATGGAAATGGGATGGGATGGGAAATGGGAGGATGGGTGGGATGGGATGGGATGGGATGGGATGGGATGGGGATGGGATGGGATGGGGATGGGATGGGATGATGGGGATGGATGGGGATGGGGATGGGATGGGATGGATGGGGATGGGAGGATGGATGGATGGATGGGATGGGATGGGATGTGGATGGAATGGGGTAGTGGGATGGGATTTATGGTGGGATGGGATGTGATTGGATTGCGGATGCACTGATGGGAATAGGGAGTTGGACATGGATGGGATTCGCGCATGTGGATTGGATTGGATGTAAATGGGATGGGATGGGATTGGATGGATTGATTGGATGTGGATGGGATGTGGTGGGATGAGGAGCGGATGGATGGGATGGGGATGGGATGGGATGGATATGGGATGGATGGGAATGGGATGGGAATGGGATGAGGATGGGAATTGGGATGATGGGATATATATGGGATTTTGGGAATGGATTGGATTGGATGCAATGGATGGGAATGGGATTGACATGGATGGTGAATGGATTGGATGGGGATTGGATGTAATGGGTGGGATGGATGGGATGGGGATAGGATGGGCTGGGATGGGAATGGATGGGGATGGAATGGAAGGGGTATTCTTGGATGGGTGAAGTGGGATGGAATGGGATGCAATGTGGAATGTGGGGGATTTGGACATGGATTGGTGGCATGAGGAATGAGGTGATGGGATGGAGGTGATGTAAGGTATGGGATGGGATGTGGATGGATGGGACTACGGACCAGGACAGGAGGGACGGAAGGGATGGTTGATGGGATGAATGAGATGAGAGTGCAAGATGGATGAGATGAGATGTAGATGAGAATGAGATGTATGATGGGATGGGATGGATATTATGGGATGGGGATGGGGATAGGATGGAAAGGATGATGAAGGCCACCCTATTACCTTCCTTTCCCTTGTTCACCTGGTGAACGTTGCCTGACGCACTTCTTTGTCGTCCACCAGACGCTGAGCCTGGCAGGCACGTGGGGCGAAGGACGTGCTAGCCGGCTCCGGAACATGGGCAGCTTCTCACCCGGAGCGCAGCCAGAACGATGCGCGAAGGACGCGTCCTGAGCCTCCCGTACTGGACCACTGACGTGGAAAGGGGGAGAATGTTTGTGGTGGATATAGTGGGGGTAAATGGGGGGCTGAGTCAATGGTTGTTGGATATGTAGTGGGGTGAACCGAGTGGGGGAAAATACAATGGTAGTCCAATGGGAATAGAGGGTGAAGCAATGGGTAATCAGATGGGAAACCGATGGGTAGCTATCATGGGAATGATGGGGAACCGATGGATAGTTCAGTGGGTATCAATGGTTGTGTGTGTAGACAGAGGGTAAACCAGTGGGGGAACCACAATGGGAACCATGGGAGGATAACCAATGGGTTATGGAGCGCTGATGGGTCTTGAGTTCAATTGGGAAACAATGGGTGAAGTCGAAGATTGTGTGTTTGTTGTGTTGGGCATTGGTGATCAAGGGTAATCCAGTGGGGAACCAATATTGGGCGAACAGTGAGGTGAACGTGATGGGTGAGTTAGGTGGGTGCAGATGGGTTGTGGTCTTGGGTGATACTCTGATGGGTAGGTCGAATTGGGGGTAATGTTCTTAGTCTGATGGGTAAACCAATGGGTATGTGTCAATGGGGATATTATCAGATGGTAACCATATCCTGGGGTTGATGGAGATGTGTTTGTGTGTGGGGCGCTAATGTGTGGTTGGGTTGTTTTTCGTTTGTGTGTGTTGGGTGTGTGGTGGTTTGTTGTTGTGTGGTGGTGGGAATGTCCATATGTGGGGTGGTGATATTCTCTTTTTTGTGGTGTTTTTGTGTGTGTGGTGGGGTTGTTTGGGGTTTGTGCTGTGTTGGTTTGGTAGTTGCTTTGTAGGTGTTGGAACGTGATGGTTACAAGCCAATGGGGAATCCAATGGTAAGTCAAATGGGGAAAATGGAATTGTTGTGGTTCTGCTAATCCGATTTTTGGTTCTAGGTTGGAATGTTTAGTGTCTGTTGGGGTGTTGGTTGGTTCTTTTGCATTAGCAATTTTTGGTTGGGTCAAGTCTCGATTCTGGTAAAGTGTCCTAAGTTTGTGTTTTTGTTGTGGTGCGAGAGCGTTTGTGCCAGTTGACAGTATTGGGTCCAAGGTTCCGGAGTAGTGGTTCGAAGTAGTTTCTGGTAGTGTCGGTTTTCTATGCGGGTTGATTGGTGTTATTAATATGTGTTGTTGGGTTGTTGTGTGGCTGGTTCGGGCCAACCATTGGTCAAGCCGAGTGGGTCATAGCAATTGGGTGTACATTGCCACTGGTCAACCATTTGTGGGCTCAACCAATGGTAAACTGTCTTAGTCAACCGTGGTCAATTGTCGGTCAAGCTCCCGTATCTGGTTCCAAGCTGTTTGGTACCATCTGTCAAACTGACTGGTTCAACCTGTTGGTGTGATCTAATTGATTTGTCGTTTTTGGTTTTTGGTCCAGTTTTGGTTTTCTATTTGTCTTTTCTTTAGAACTGGTGGGTTTCATATTATTGGTGTTTTGGCGGATATTTGGGTGTGTGCTAGTGGGGGTTTCCTTAACGTGGTGGTCAATGTTTGTGTTTCTGTGAAGTTTGTGGTGTTGCTAAAGTTTGTGTTTGTGTTGGGTTTCGGAACTCTGGATGGGTCTTGCAGGGTCTTGTTTGTGGGTGGTGGTTCGATTCTTGTTGGTTCGATCCTAGTTTTTGGTGTCTATTATTTTCCGACGTGGGGTGCTATATGTTGGTGGTTGGGTTTGGGGTCTTGGCATAGTGGGTTCGAATTTGGTGGTGTCGTGCTTGGTTGTTTGTGTAATCTCTAATTCCGTGTATGTTTGGGTTCAGTCCTATCGTTTTGGTTCAGTATTCTGGTTGGTGTCAATTTCTCATTTTTGTGTCGTAGAGGTTTCTAGCTTGTTGGTTTCTCATCGATGTTGGTTCAGACTCTGTTTGTGTGGTCTGAATTTTTCCGAACGCATTGTCAAGGTTGGTCCATTGTCTCAATGTGTGTTGGATCAACCATTTTAGTTGGTCTAATCACTGGTTCCAACGATCCTGGTCATACCGTTTCAACCAACCATTGCAACCATTGGTCAATTGTTGGTCAACCATTTGGTCAATCACTGGGTCCATCCATTGGTCCATCGATTTGTTTCATATTGGTCTGGCCTGGTGTTGTTTGTTGGTTTCTATGTTATTCTTCAATCCATGGTGTTCTATTATGAGTCCATTTTGTTGTGGTCAAGTGGGTTTTTTTGTTTTGTGTTCTTAATTTTCGATTTTGGTCTCGATATCTGCTGGGTGGTGGTAGACTATGGCATATTCGTGCATATCCTCGGTGTTTTGTTGGTCCGATTTGATGTTGGTGGGTTGTGTCTGGGTTGGGGTCTCGTTGGGTTTTGGGTTGTGGGCGTTGGTTGTTGGTGTGTGTGTGTTTGGGTTTGTGGTTTGTTTTTTGGTGTTAGTGTTGTTGTTGTGGTGTGGTGGTCCTTGTGGGGGTTTGGTACTGCTGCTTAGCTGTGGTGCTCGGCGAATCCCCTGTCGCTTTTGGTTAGCACTTTCTGACGGTTATCCGCCATTTAATGTCTCGGTTTGGTTCTGTTGTTTTTTGTGGGTTTGGTGGGCGTTGTGTTGTTGTTGCTTGTGTTTTGTTGTTGTTTTTGTTGGTTGGGTGTGGCGGGTTGTTGTGTGGTTGGTTGTGTGCGGTGGGGGTGGGTGGTTTGGTTTGTGTTTGGTTGGGGTTTTGGGTGGGTTGTGGTGGGTTGTGTTGGCCACCCTGCAGACCTCCGAAGGTGCGATTTGATATACCATCCGGAATCCAGGCATAAGCGGCAACGTCAAGTCGTTCAACACCGGGATGAACGATTTGAAAAGACACGAATTTCCTCGCGCGACGGTTCTTAAATTTGGGACAGAACCGGCGTGGCCGATACACAGCTAATCGCGAGTAAACTTGCCCATGATTAAGGGTTATAAATGTGAGTAAAGTGTGAGACATTTATGAAGGCAAGAGGCCAATTTTGGTCAAGTTAACT
>NW_015439906.1:64954-68048 GCF_001577835.2 Coturnix japonica | reverse complement strand
GGGCGCGTTACCTTACAGAGATGTGTCCTCTGAGGGAGGCTTCGTTACTGCGACCACAGATCTGCGCTTGGAACCAGACTCGCTAAAGAGTTCTCCCCAATTGATAGGAAATTCTCGAGGCTGACGCCCCATTGCGATCTTCGGGGAGGTCCGACATCGTGTGTTCCCGAACCGTTTCGATGGGCGTGCTAGGACCGGACTTCCCGAATACGTCCTGAGATATGGGTGGAGAAGTGGGACTTGAATGGACTGATAATGGGATTGAATGGATTTGGAGTCCATTCGATACTTTGGAATGACCCGAATACGTCCTGTTTGAGCTTTATGGGTCGAGGAAGGGGATTAATTGGGATTGAAATGGACACCGAATACCGTCCTGGTACTGGGGAACAGCCCAGCTCGACACTGGGATTTTGCATTGAATGCGGACTGAATCGGGTTACCCGGATACGTCCTGGGTATGGGGGAGAATGGATTGAATGGGATTGAATGGGATTAGGATTGGGATTGGGACTAGGATTGGGATTGAATGGGATGGGATTGGGGTGGGATTGGGATTGAAATTGGATGGGATTTGACTGGCACCGCAAATTTACGATTCTCTGTGGTTTCGGGCGAGAATTGGGATTGAATCGGTGACAACTTGAATCGGCCACTTAGGAATTGGGATTGAATGGGATGGGACTTGCAGACTGGACGCCCGCAATAACGTCCTCGGATCATGGGGACAGTGGAGTTGAATGGGTATTGACCATGGGACTTTGAACTGGAGCCGACATACGTCCCCTGGGCGCGTATGGGGACCACGTGTGACTTGAATGGGATTTAGGATGGAGTACGTCCTGGGTGATGGGTCTGACAGTGGACTTGATGGGTATGGGCATTGAGTTGCCAGGATCTGGATTTGGGAATTTGGAATGGGAATGTTTCTATGTTTTTTCTTTCCTATAGTGAGATACACGTTAAGCGAGCAGATGATCACAATCTACTCGTACCCCCAATGGGAGGTTGAATTGGTATTGGGATTTGGGATGGGATTGAAGTGGCACCCGAATACGTCCTGAGGCGTATGGGACGAGGGTACCCTCTTGAATGGGACTTGAAAGGGAACGCGACTACGTCCTGGTATGGGGACAGTGGAACGTTGAATGAGGATTGAATGGACTTGGAATGGATTGAATGGGATTGTGGAGTTGGGATTGGATTTGGGATTGGAGAATGACCGCCGATACTCCTGTGGTATGGGCCGTCGGTGAGAGGTGAGAAATGGGACTTGACATGGGTACTTCGAATGGGATTGAATGCGACCCGAATACGTCCTGGGTACGGGGACAGTGGCGATTGAATGGACTTCTGAATGGGTATTTGCTGGATGGTGAGTTGGGAGGAAGGGGGTATGATTGGGATTTGGATTTGGGATCTGGGGTGGGATTTGATGGGATTGGGATTGAATGGACCCGAATACGTCCTCTGTATGGGAGACTTGGGATTGAATGGGATTGAATGACCGGATACGTCCTGGTATGGGGACAGTGGGATTGCAATAGACCCTTGGAATGGGATTTTGAACGTGTGGATTCGTTGAATGGTGCGACTTGGATTGATTGGCGCGCTGTGGTGGATTGTACAACATGGGACCCCGGCACATACGCTTCCTGGACTATGGGCCGTGCAATATGAGAATCGGTGATGATGAAAATGGAGATCTGAATACGGGTAGCTTCGAAATGTGACACCGAATTACATGTCTGGTATGGCGGTACAGTGGGCATTTGTAAATGGCTACGTGACCTCGGGCATCTGGGATGGGATTGGGACTTGCAATTGGTTTGTGGATTGGGTATTGATGGGGATGATTGGGGTTGGGATTGAATGGGATTGGGATTGAATGGACCCGAATACGTCCTGGGTATGGGGACAGTGGGATTGAATGGGATTGAATGGACCCGAATACGTCCTGGATATGGGGACAGTGGGATTGGGATTGGGATTGAATGGGATTGGGATTGGGGTGGGATTGGGATTGGGGTGGGATTGAATGGGATGGGACTGAATGGACCCGAATATGTCCTGGGTATGGGGACAGTGGGATTGAATGGGATTGGGATGGGATTAGGATTGGGACTAGGATTGGGATTGAATGGGATATTGGGATTGGATTGGGATTGGGATGGGATGGGATTGGGATTGAATGGGATTGGGATTGAATGGACCCGAATACGTCCTGGATATATGGACAGTGGGATTGGGATTGGGATTGGATTAGGATTGGGATTGGATTGGGATTGGATTGGGATTGGGATTGGATTGGGATTGGATTGGGATTGGGATTGAATGGACCCGAATACGTCCTGGATATGGGGGACAGTGGGATTGAATGGGGTTGGGATTAGGATTGGGATTGGATTGGGATTGAATGGGGTTGGGATTGAATGGACCCGAATACGTCCTGGATATGGGGACAGTGGGATTGGGATTGGGATTGAATGGGATTGGGATTGAATGGGATGGGATTGAATGGACCCGGATATGTCCTGGATATGGGGACAGTGGGATTGAATGGGATTGGGATTAGGATTGGATTTGGATTGAATGGGATTGGGATTGAATGGGATTGAATGGGATTGGGATTGGGGTGTGATTGGGATTGAATGGGATTGGGATTGAACGGACCCGAATACGTCCTGGATATGGGGACAGTGGGATTGGGATTGGGATTGAATGGGATTGGGATTGAATGGACCCAAATACGTCCTGGATATGGGGACAGTGGGATTGGGATTGGGATTGAATGGACCCGAATACGTCCTGGGTATGGGGGACAGTGGGATTGAATGGGACTGAATGGACCCGAATACGTCCTGGGTATGGGGGAGAGTGGGATTGAATGGGATTGAATGGGATTGAATGGACCCGAATACGTCCTGGGTATGGGGGAGAGTGGGATTGAATGGGATTGAACGGACCCGAATACGTCCTGGGTATGGGGACAGTGGGATTGAATGGGATTGAATGGACCCAGATACGTCCTGGGTATGGGGACAGTGGGATTGAATGGGATTGAATGGGATTGAATGGGATTGGGATTGGGATT
>NW_015439906.1:57587-59165 GCF_001577835.2 Coturnix japonica | reverse complement strand
GGATTGGGATGCAATGGGATGGGAATGGGATTGACATGGATGGGATGGATTGGATGGGGATGGGATGTAATGGGATGGGATGGGATGGGATGGGGATAGGATGGGATGGGATGGGATGGGATGGGGATGGAATGGAATGGATGCGATGGGAATGGGATGGAATGGATGCAATGGGAATGGGATTGACATGGATGGGATGGGATAGAATAGGATGGGATGGGATGGATGTAATGGGATGGGATGGGATGGGATGGGATGGGACAGGACAGGACAGGACGGGACGGGAAGGGATGGGGATGGGATGAGATGAGATGAGATGAGATGAGATGAGATGAGATGAGATGAGATGAGATGGGAATGGGATGGATGGGATATTATGGGATGGGATGGGGATAGGATGGAAAGGGATGGGATGAAGGCCACCCTAACCCTTCCCCCTTGTTCACCTGGTGACGTTGCTGACGAACTTCTTGTCGTCCACCACGACGCTGAGCTGGCAGGCACGTGGGGCGAAGACGTGCAGCGGCTCCGGGAACATGGGCAGCTTCTCACCCGGAGCCGCAGCCAGAACGATGGCGCGACGACGCGTCTGAGCCACCCCGTACTGACCAGCCTGACGTGGAAAGGGGGGAGAATGGGGGGATATATGGGGGTAAATGGGGGGCAGGCAATGGGGGAATGATGGGGAACCAGTGGGGAAACAATGGGTAGTCAATGGGGAATCAGAGGGTAACCAATGGGTAGTCAATGGGGAACCGATGGGTAGTCAATGGGGAACTGATGGGGAACCGATGGGTAGTCAGTGGGTAGTCAATGGGGAACCAGAGGGTAACCAGTGGGGAACCAATGGGGAACCAGTGGGGAACCAATGGGGAACTGATGGGTAGTCAATGGGGAACCAATGGGTAGTCAATGGGGAATCAGAGGGTAACCAGTGGGGAACCAATGGGGAACCAGTGGGGAACTGATGGGTAGTCAATGGGGAACCAATGGGTAGTCAATGGGGAATCAGAGGGTAACCAATGGGTAGTCAATGGGGAATCAGAGGGTAACCAATGGGTAGTCAATGGGGAACCAATGGGGAACCGATGGGTAGTCAGTGGGGAACTGATGGGCAACCAATGGGGAACCAATGGGTAGTCAATGGGGAACTGATGGGTCAACCATTGGTCAACTGTTGGTCAACAATTGGTCAACCACTGGTCAACCACTGGTCAACTGTTGGCCAACAATTGGTCAACCACTGGTCAACCATTGGTCACCTGATGGTCAACCAACCATTGGTCAACCATTGGTCAACAATTGGTCAACCACTGGTCAACCATTGGTCAACCAATGGTCAACTGTTAGTCAACCACTGGTCAACTGTTGGTCAACTACTGGTCAACTATTGGTCAACCATTGGTCAACTACTGGTCAACTGTTGGTCAACCATTGGTCAACCAACTGTTGGTCAACCATTGGTCAACCACTGGTCAACCATTGTTCAACCAACCACTGGTCAACCATTGGTCAACCATTGGTCAACCACTGGTCAACCAATGGTCAACCGTTGTTCAACCAACCATTGGTCAACCA
>NW_015439906.1:53759-54675 GCF_001577835.2 Coturnix japonica | reverse complement strand
TATAAGAGACCCCCT
Source organism: Coturnix japonica (assembly GCF_001577835.2). NCBI lineage: Eukaryota > Metazoa > Chordata > Aves > Galliformes > Phasianidae > Coturnix > Coturnix japonica. Next base: position 54,660 of record NW_015439906.1, on the reverse strand, counting down.
TTATAAGAGACCCCCTTTAAAAGAGACCCCCTTTATAAGAGACCCCCTTTATAAGAGACCCCCTTTAAAAGAGACCCCCTTTATAAGAGACCCCCTTTAAAAGAGACCCCCTATATAAGAGACCCCCTTTAAAAGAGACCCCCGTTATAAGAGACCCCCTATATAAGAGACCCCCTTTAAAAGAGACCCCCTTTATAAGAGACCCCTCTACCTGAGGAAGGAGACCACCAATGAGTTCTTGAACTTGGAGTAGGTTCGGGAGTTGAAGCGGTTCATGCCGCTGAACCCTTGGCACGGGGGTCCCCCACAAAGCATCTCCACGTCCCCTTTTTGGGGCAGTTTTTGCCCTAAAGAATTGGTTTTTTCTCCGGCCATCACCAGTTTGAGTAACACGTTGCAGTCCTCGGTGAACACGGTGGTGTTGGGGTTGTTGAGGCGGAAAGCTTGAGCCGCCGGCTCCCACATCTCGATGGCCCATAAGGTCTCGGATACGCCTGGGAATGGATAAAGGGGGGTGGGTTATGGGGTGGGATGTGGGGCTGGGGATGGGATGGGATGGGGATGGAAATGGGATGGGATGAGATGGGATGGGATGGGATGGGATGGGATGGATGGGATGGATGGGATGGATGGGATGGGATGGATGGGATGGGATGGGATGGGATGGGATGGATAACGTCTCGGATACACCTGGGAATGGAGGAAAGGGGGGTGGGTTATGGGGTGGGATGTGGGGCTGGGGGTGGGTTGGGATGGATTAGATTGGGATGGATTAGATTGGGATGGATTAGATTGGGATGGATTAGATTGGGATGGATTAGATTGGGATGGATTAGATTGGGATGGGATGGGATGGGATGGGATGGATAACGTCTCAGATACGCCTGGAAATGGATAAAGG
>NW_015439906.1:49115-50909 GCF_001577835.2 Coturnix japonica | reverse complement strand
TGGGATGGGATGGGATGGGATGGGATGGGATGGGATGGGATGGGATGGGATGGGATGGGATGGATGGGATGGATTAGATTGGGATGGGATGGATTGGGATGGGATGGGATGGATGGGATGGGATGGATTGGATTGGGATGGATTGGGATGGGATGGGATGGGATTGGGATAGATTGGGATGGATTGGGATGGGGACGGGATGAGGATGAGATGGATTGAATTGGGATGGACGGGATAAGATGAGATGGGCATAGGATTGGGATACTCCGATACACCTGGATAAGGACGTGGGGTGGGATGTGGGGCTGGATGTGGGGCAGAGCTGAGTGTTGCCCCTCACCTGCTTGGTGGAATCCCTCCGAGAGCCCCCCACAACCAGAGAACACGTCCAGGGTGCGAAGTTTGGGCAGCTTCAGCTCGGTGGGTTCGGGCTCGTTCTGCTCGCAGGCAGACGTCGATTTCCCTTTGCCTTTCCCTATGGATGGAGACCCCAAAGTGACGTCGATCCCCCCCTATTCCATGGGGGGAATCCTGCCTTCCTTACTCTATTGTTATGCCGATGGTTCTGCCCCATTGAGCAGTGTAGATATGGGGGTGTAAGGGATGTAGAATCGGAGGGAGGGTCCTTACAGGTCAACCAGGGAAGGGTTGGGGAGGGTTGGGAGGGTCCTTACAGGTCAACAAAGGCAGGATTGGGTTGGAAAGGTCCTTACAGGTCAACCAGAGAAGGGTTGGGATGGGTTGGGAGGGTCCTTACAGGTCAAACAGGGAATGTTTGAGTTAGGAGGGTCCTTACAGGTCAACCATGGAAGCGCTGGGTTGGGTTGGGAGGGTCCTTACAGATCAACAAAGGCAGGATTGGGTCGGAAAGGTCCTTACAGGTCAACCAGGGAAGGGTTGGGATGGGCAGGTCCTTACAGGTCAACCAGGGAAGGGTTGGGTTGGGTTGGAAAGGTCCTTACAGGTCAACCCTCACCTTTCCCCTTCCCTTTCCCCTTCCCCTTATTCCCGGAGCTCCGCGCGTGGTTGGGTGGATCCTCAAAGCTCTTTGTTTTGGCGTTGTAAGCCTAAAAGAGAAACAACCAGAACCAATAAGGACCCAAAGAACCTATTGAGCCCCCCAACTCAATCCAGCCCCCCAACTCACCTCCAATAGAACCTATCCAGCCCCCCAACTCAATCCTGCCCCCCAACTCACCTCCAAGAAATAGAACCTATCCAGCCCCACAACTCACCTCCAAGACCTCCAAGAAATAATAGAACCTATCCAGCCCCCCAACTCAATCCAGCCCCACAACTCACCCCCAAGAAATAGAACCTATCCAGCCCCACAACTCACCTCCAATAGAACCTATCCAGCCCCACAACTCAATCCAGCCCCCCAACTCACCTCCAAGAAATAATAGAACCGATCCAGCCCCACAACTCACCTCCAAGACCTCCAAGAAATAATAGAACCTATCCAGCCCCCCAACTCAATCCAGCCCCACAACTCACCTCCAAGAAATAGAACCTATCCAGCCCCCCAACTCACCCCCAAGAAATAATAGAACCTATCCAGCCCCACAACTCACCTCCAATAGAACCTATCCAGCCCCACAACTCAATCCAGCCCCACAACTCAATCCAGCCCCCCAACTCACCTCCAAGAAATAGAACCTATCCAGCCCCCCAACTCAATCCAGCCCCCCAACTCACCTCCAAGACCTCCAAGAAATAATAGAACCTATCGAGCCCCCCAACTCACCCCCAAGAAATAGAACCTATCCAGCCCCACAACTCACCTCCAAGAAA
>NW_015439906.1:46831-48740 GCF_001577835.2 Coturnix japonica | reverse complement strand
AACTCACCTCCAAGAAATAACAGAACCTATCCAGCCCCACAACTCACCTCCAATAGAACCTATCCAGCCCCACAACTCACCTCCAAGACCTCCAAGAAATAATAGAACCTATCCAGCCCCCCAACTCAATCCAGCCCCCCAACTCACCTCCAAGAAATAATAGAACCTATCCAGCCCCCCAACTCAATCCAGCCCCACAACTCACCTCCAAGAAATAATAGAACCTATCCAGCCCCACAACTCACCTCCAAGACCTCCAAGAAATAATAGAACCTATCCAGCCCCCCAACTCACCTCCAAGAAATAATAGAACCTATCCAGCCCCCCAACTCAATCCAGCCCCACAACTCACCTCCAAGAAATAGAACCTATCCAGCCCCACAACTCAATCCAGCCCCACAACTCACCCCCAAGAAATAATAGAACCTATCCAGCCCCCCAACTCAATCCAGCCCCACAACTCACCTCCAAGAAATAGAACCTATTGAGCCCCCCAACTCACCTCCAAGAAATAGAACCTATCCAGCCCCACAACTCCATCCAGCCCCCCAACTCACCTCCAAGAAATAATAGAACCTATCCAGCCCCACAACTCAATCCAGCCCCACAACTCACCTCCAAGAAATAGAACCTATCCAGCCCCATAGATGAATACTCCTGGATGCTCTCGGTCAGATCCTCTCCGTACACCACGGTGCAGCGGCCTTGAACGGCGCGGAAATCCACCGTGGTCTCCTCGTCGCTCCAATAGAGGAGGTTGATGTCGGCGTGATACGTCGCCTTGATGGATTTGTGCGTGTTTTCAGGGCTGCAAAGAGCTCCCGGTTATGGGGGGCTATGGGGCAGGGAGTCCTGAACACAAGACCTGCCCCATATTATGGGGGGTTATAGGGGGGGTCCTGAACACAAGACCTGCCCCATCTTATGGGGGGTTATAGGGGGTCCTGAACACAAGACCTGCCCCATCTTATGGGGGGTTATAGGGGGGGTCCTGAACACAAGACCTGCCCCAACTTATGGGGGGTTATGGGGCAGGGGGGGTCCTGAACACAAGACCTGCCCCATCTTATGGGGCGTCATTGGGGGGGTCCTGAACGCAAGACCTGCCCCATCTCCTCTGCTCAGAGCTGCTTCTCCAAAGGGAGAGTTAAGGTCCTTCCCAACCCAAAGCAGTCCGTGATTGTTTGATCTTCGAGGACCCTTCCAACCCAACCCAACCCAACCCAACCCAACCATTCCACAGTTCTTTGACCTTCAAGGACCCTTCCAACCCAACCCAACCCAACCCAACCCAACCCAAACCATTCCGTGATTGTTTGATCTTCAAGGACCCTTCCAACCCAACCAAACCCAACCCAACCATTCCACAGTTCTTTGACCTTCAAGGACCCTCCCAACCCAACCTTCCTATATTTCAATGACCTTCAAGAACCCTCCCAACCCAACCCGTGGCTCTTTGACCTTCAAGGACCCTTCCAACCCAACCTTCCTATGTTCCTATGCCCTTCAAGGACCCTCCCAACCCAACCCAACCCAACCCATTCCATGATTGTTTGACCTTCAAGGACCCTTCCAACCCAACCCAACCCAACCATTCCAGTTCAAGGACCCTCCCAACCCAACCTTCCCATGTTCCAACGCCCTTCAAGGACCCTCCCAACCCAACCTGTGGCTCTTTGACCTTCAAGGACCCTTCCAACCCAACCCAACCTAACCCAACCCAATCATTCCACAGTTCTTTGACCTTCCAGGACCCTCCCAACCCAACCTTCTTATGCCCTTCAAGGACCCTCCCAACCCAACCTACCCAATGCTCTTATAACCTTCAAGGACCCTCCCAACCCAACCTACCCAACCCAACCCAACCATTCCACAGTTCTTTGACCTTCAAGGACCCTCCCAACCCAAC